>NC_043701.1:8830906-8832422 GCF_006229205.1 Suricata suricatta | reverse complement strand
AAAAAAAAAAAAAGCCAATTTCTGGTAGAAAGCTTTACAAACTGCATGTACCTGGGCTGATACAAATATGAGATGGCATGGACGTTCATTGAGATAAATGTCCCAGTGCCGCTCCAGTATTCACAAACAAATCACTCTCTTATCCCCAGTTTTGCTGATTTGTACACTTCCCCATTTACCTAGAACACAGGATTGCTCTGTTCCAAGTAACTGTCAGGGGGCATAATATCCAATTCCCTGCTGCGCAATCATCAGTAGTGAAAAATAATACCTATGGATGCTTCTCTGAATGATAAGTCATTCTGTCAAACTTGTAGACATCCTAAATTGTATTACTGGATTAGTCCAGTCAAGGAAGCCTGGAGGACCCGTCAGAGGAGTCCCTTATAATATATATATTTTTTAAATTTTCTTAAGTAACATCTGGAATGATAAAGTTATACAATAAACAAAGTAAGATTAGAGAAGAAAGAGAGCTTGCTGTGAGTTGTTTCACCTTGTAATGTAAGGGTATTATTAAGTCTCTTACATACCATCTACTTCCACTGAAAGGTCTCAGTTTCACAAATGGTTGTGCTTCATCCAGAAATTGCGTGATTAAATCTAATCATCACTCATTTGTATAAATGGTCGTGCCCTTACCATGTTCAAGGCGTATTTGTGTCCTTCCGTTTGCAGATAGAGACCTCACAGAATAGATTTTCATACATTTTTCTGAATCAGTCTTCTTCTTGATCATAGCATGCTTTCCATAATCCCTTTGGATCATTTACCAGCATTATTTTTAATGTGTGTGGGTATTTGTGTGTGTATTTTAGTGGGTTGTGTGGGCACTTGGTCGAACATCACCAGAAGAGGAAGACAGGGAGTCAGTCCCTGCTATCCGAAATCAGAGCATTCCTATGATACCTTTTTGTGAGAAGCAATTGGCATTACTTCATAGGGGGAAGTTTTTGAGTGTTCCTAGACCAGAAATAATCTCTCTTAGGATTCTCTGATTTCTTAAGACACATCTTGCTAACAAATGCAAAAAATCAATCGATATTGTGTTCTACACATTCTAACCAAAGGAACTTTCTGATTTTTACCCTTCTACTTTTTCTCCTTATCAGTTTTTTTTTGTCATTTCACTAATTTTGAAGCCCTTTTCTTGTAAAGAAAATCGGGATTTTGAATACGTGGTATTTATCACAAGTTGTTTATTTTTGCCTTTTGTTTATAATGTCTTGACATCCACAGATTGCTAATATTATTCTTTTTATCAATACTGGGATTTTTAGTCTCTGGATTTGAGGGGATGCTTAGAAAGGCTTTTCCTAAATGGAGCCTTTTGTGTATTTTTATTCATCGTCATGTCTAAATCTTTGCTAAATCTGGGATTTATTCTGGAGTAAGAAATAATAGCTCCAATTTTGCTTTTTATTTTGTCTCGTTATTTTTCATCTAGGTGCCTTTCAGTTGCATAAAACCATTTTGTCTTAATGATATTAAGTGGCATCATTATGTATTAATTCAG
>NC_043701.1:8755903-8830806 GCF_006229205.1 Suricata suricatta | reverse complement strand
GAGAGACGGGCACTCTCCTACAGTGTTGGTGGGAATGTAAACTGGTGCAGCCACTCTGGAAAACAGTGTTGAGGTTCCTCAAAAAACTATCCATAGAACTTCCTTATAACCCAGCAATAGCCCTGCTAGGGATTTACCCAAGAGATACAGAAATGCTGATGCATAGGAGCACATGTACCCCAATGTTCATAGCAGCAATGTCAACAATAGCCAAAACATGGAAAGAGCCTAAATGTCCATCACCTGATGAATGGGTCAAGATGTGGTATATATACACAATGGAGTACTACATGGCAATGAGAAAGAATGAAATATGGCCATTTGTAGGAAAGTGGATGGACCTTGAGGGTGTCATGCTGAGTGAAGTAAGCCAGGCAGAGAAGGACAGAAACCATATGTTTGCGCTCATAGGTCTAACAGGAAAACAGAAGAAACCTAATGGAGGACCAAGGGGAGGGGAAGCGGGAAAGAGAGTGAGGGAGAGAGAGGGACGCAAAACTTGAGAGACTATTGAATGCTGAAAATGAACTGAGAGTTGAAGGGGAAGGGGGAGAGGGGAAAAGAGGTGGTGGTGATGGGGGAGGGCACTTATGGGGAAGAGCACTGGGTGTTGTATGGAAACCAATTTGACAATAAACTATTTAAAAAAAAAAAGATTTCTCTCTCTCTCCCTCTGTCCCTCTCCCTGCTTGCACTCTCTAAAATTACGGAAGAGAACAAAACAAAAAGAGAGATGGATAGTATGAAGAAGAGAGAAGTCTTGGAGTAAATCGTGGTGGGCAATTATACAAAAATTTATATAATAAAGAAAATACTGGGAACTGAAATACATGAGTCTCCAGATTTAAAACATCAGTGAGAAATTTCCTTTGACTTGGGAATAAAGAGAAGACCCCAAAACTGTTTCAGAAATAAAAAAAAAATATTCCATATAAAATATCTGGGGTTGCATTAAAATCACATCCTGAAAATTGGATGCAAATGGAACAAAGTTTTTAAAGTTTTGACCGAAAATGATTTTCAATCACGTCATCAAATATATTAAATATATTTTCAATTGTGCAGGTTTTTTTTTATTATATGGTTTTTCTTGTCTGAGAATGTGCTTTAAAAAAAAAAAAAAAAAGGAATGCAAACCAAGAAAGAAGGAAATAAATGAGCTAGAGTGGCTGCTTCTGGGAAGCAAAATGGAAAAAGTGGGAAGAGGTAAAGAACTAGAGTTGGCTTTTGTTTATGTTTTAAATCAAATTTGACATTTATAGCTTTGTGTGTGACTATGAAAAAAAAACCCTTTATTATTTTTTTAAAAGTTTGTCTACTTTGAGAGAGAAGGAGAGAAAGGGACGAGGGGGAGAGAGAGAATCCCAAGCAGGCTTCACCCTATCAGTGCAGAGCCTGACGTTGGGCTCAAACCCATGAACTGTGAGATCATGACCTGAACCAAAACCAAGAGATGGACATTAAACTGACTGAGCCACTCAGCACCCCAAAATTTACTTTAAACCTTGAAACTCTAGGGGTGCCTGGGTGGCTCAGTCGGTTAAGCCTCGGACTTCGGCTCAGGTCAGATCTCACGTTCGTGGGTTCGAGCCCCGCGTCAGACACTGTACTGGCAGCTAGCTCAGAGCCTGGAGCCTGCTTCTGGTTCTATGTCTCCTCTCTCTGTTCCTCCCCCTCTCATGCTCTGTCTCTCTCTGTATCAAACATAAATAAAACATTAAAAAAAAAAAAACATTGAACCTCTAGACAAGGAGTTAACTAGAACGGTCTAAAAGAGAAAGGTCTAGGGGCGCCTGGGTGGCTCAGTCAGTTGAGCGTCCAACTTTGGCCCAGGTCATGATCTCACAGTTTGTGGGTTCGAGCCCCTTGTCGGGCTCTGTGCTGACAGCTAGCTCAGAGCCTGGAGCCTGTCTTCAGATTCTGTGTCTCCCTCTCTCTCTCTGCCCCTCCCCAGCTCTTGCTCTGTCTCACTCTGTCTCTCAAAAATAAATAAATGTAAAAAAATGATAAAAAAATAAAACAGAAAGGTCTGAGAACACAAATGGTAAATAGCCTCCAAACTTAAAATATTTCTGCAGTGCAGAGATTCTACCATAACTTAATTCACAAATACTAGCAATCTCAGGAGCCTATGAGTGTATACTGTGTTTTCACTGAATCTGCTATGTCCTCTTGTTGCTAAAAGAGTAGATTATCCCTATGCATACACGAATACACGAAAACAGTTCGGAGGATGGGGTGACAAGACAGAGAGTCACCAGAACCTGGTGAATTAAAAATTCACTTTAGCTGCAAGGAAGGATTTAAGGGACCCACACATCCTTAGTTTGAGGCCTTTGATGTAGTTGAATAAATATGTAGTGGATGTGACCCAAGCCTTTTTAACTGATGCTTTACAATGCAAGCGAATGTGCTGGGCTCCTCATTAGGGATGTGGGAAATTAAATAATGTGTTTTACTTTCTCCTAAAGCGGATCAAAATGATCAAACAGAGACATATTTTGAAATCTGTTTGTGAACCATACCATTCATGTACATTAAAGCAGGCCAAGACTTCAATATCCGTGGCTTTGGTTTATTTTCAGGGTCTTTTCAACAATATTATGACACAGCAAATGGAATATACAATCGAATGTGAATGTTCAACTCCAGAATTTATTTTACATCTTACAAAGTCTTATTATCAGATATTCTTGCTGATCTGCCAGCTTGAAAGAGTTTGGTTCCAGGGAATGTATGTCAAAGAGTCGTTTAGATGTTATTTCAGTTTCCCTAAAAAAGACATACATTGTACTTGTTCGCCTCACCTTTTTTTTTTAAATTTTTTAATGTTTATTTTATTTTTGTGTGAGAGAGAGAGACAGAGCATGAGTGGGAAAAGAGCAGAGAGAGAGGGAGACACAGAATCTGAGGCAGGCTCCAGGCTCCGAGCTGTCAGCACAGAGCCTGATGTGGGGCTCGAACTCATGAACCAGGAGATCATGACCTGAGTTGATGTCGGATGCTTAACCGACTGGGCCACCCAGGCGCCCTTCACCTCACCTTTTAAAAACATGCTAACAAAACCACAGCACTTGCTGTAGCAAGTTTGTTTCCCTCAGTTTACTTTTTTGAAGAATGCATTTGTTAGTTCATTACTTCTCTGTCAGATTATCTCTTGAGAATCCTCTCCCCCGTTGGTTTCCTTGCCCTGTTCAAAGGACACCTTGGGCTCCAATCAGAAGAAGCCCGTGTGACACCTGCAGAGCCCCCGGGGAGGCCAGAGCGAGTCTCCTCCATCCGATCATGGATAACCCTCTTCCAAGCTCAGCCTGGTCGGAGAGGGATTAACCAGGTCTTTTGCTGTATGTGGCATGAGCCGCATTCATGCGAAGGGAGTCCGCATCACATCACAGTCTTACACTTCAGAGGTGGGAGAGTGAAGAAAAGCTGTAGGCATAAAGAAGCGAACAGTTCCCATTCTCCAAATCTTAATCAGTCCTTACTGTTGTTCTGACAGGTTTTCTTAGGTTTGGGACATGCCTTCCGAGTGGAACTCTGCTCTTAGAAAGAAAACCAGACAATGAAATAAACGTGTTTTGCCCACACAAGTCAGTTCATTTAAACTTATTTGAGGGTGTAGATCTGGACTTGATTTTATTTTATTTGGGACCCAGTGCAGGACGTTGGGTTAAGGTCCTCTGGTGTGGTTTTTATAAACTCCTCTAATTCACGGTCACGCACATGCCCCTCATCCCTTCTGTCTCCACCACTGGACCTCCGTGGAGAAACCCCCATAGAAGTGCCCAGCTCTTCGCCTTTATTTTGCCTTCACCTGAACAGATGAAATTTGCTGAAGAAAGTCACACAACATGGTGATGGGTTTAACTTTCAGGGACGCCTGGGTGTGTCAGTCAGTGGAGCCTCTGACTCTTGATTTTACCTCACCAGCATTGTGGGATTGAGCCCTGTGTTGGGCTCCACACTGAGCATGGAGCCAGCTGCTTAGGATTCTCTCTCTCTCCCCCACCTCTCTCCCTCTGCCCCTTCCCCATTCTTTCTCTCTCTCTCTCTAACAAATCAAATCATGAGCATGTACCCCCAGATTGACACACAACATTTTCAGGCAATGATGCAACCTCTTCTTGGTGACACGGACTTCCCACTCTCTTGGTTGACTGCTCCCCTGACATTTCAGTGAAAACAGCACTAAGAGAACCAAACACCCTCACCTTCCCACAACCTAATTTACAAATTTGCCATTGCACATATTCATAATCCTTTTTTTAAATTTTCTCCATAGATGCAGTGAAATAAAAGGGGGAGGGTTGCTACTTTTAAGTTCCATTCTGTTCTTGTGCTTCCAATCCCTTAGCCCCTTGCTGTTGTAAGGACTTAATCTTCCCATTTCTTTTTTTCTGTATCTGCACTGCTCATCTCTCCTCCACATAACCATTCTCTTCAGGAAACAACATGGTTATAATTATCTCTCATCCATAAGACAAAGACAAACAAAGAAGAAATAGTTGAAAACACTTGACACCATAATCTTTCTTTTTGCTCTTGACAACTAAACGTCTTGCAAGTGTTGTCTATATTGACTAGTTTCTTCCATACTCATTATTCTTTTGTTATCTACTTATAATTAAAAAGGATATAATTTGTTTAAAAAAGGAAATAATTTTAATATGTTGGGATTTTCCTCATGCCACGTAACTAATCTGACACATTTATAGTGTAATGAAACTCTGAGGGGAACTGTCTGCTCTGTACTTGAACCAACATCCTTTATATTTCGGTTTATGGGCTGTTCACATAAAGCTCTTTTGTTAGTGTTACCAGTTACCCCGCCCAACAGATAGTAATGTGTACCCGTCTGTCTTACTTTGCATCATTCAATACCATGGAGCGTTTTCTCTTAGAAACATTCTCTTGCCTCAGGCCTTTGACTCCACACTCCTCATTTTCTTCCAGTCTCATTGGCTCGACCCCATCAGGGTTCTCTTCTGTCTTCATCCTGTCATCTGCATGCCAAGTGCCTAGTACTGGCTTGTTTTATTGTCTATTTCTCTTTCAAATCTGTCACCTAACTTTAAATACCACCTGCATATTGGTGACTCCCAGTTGTACGTCCCTGGCCCCAGAAGCTCCCCAATGTCCTGGACCGTATGACTGGCTGCCTGCCTGGTAAGTTCCACAGGATTGCTAAATAAATACATTGCTAGATGTGCTGTGTCCAGAAGACAGCTCTTGGCCCCTCCCCGAATCATTTCCTGCCACTCTCCACAGCCCCCTTGTCATCTTCTCTCTCCATTTCCTAAGCCTGGTAAATATCTTCATCTACTCAGTTGTTCAAATTAAAAGCCTAGGAGAAGCGTCTTTATCTTTAATGATATATACTAAAATATTTATAGATATATTTATATGATGTCTAAGATTTGCTTCAAAATAATTAGAGCAAGGGCTATAAAAGAAACATTTGCTGTGAGTTGATAATTGTTCAAGTTGGATTATGGGCAGCATAAAATGCGGATTCTGATTAGGCCTGGGATGAGGTCCAAGATTCTGCAGTTCTAACAAGCTACTAGGTGATGAGAGGAAAGAGATGGCGGCCTTCTTTGATCATCGTGCCTCAAGGAGCCCCTCACCCTACTTGCTGTTATCCCTTATGTCATGAGACTATTGATTTTCTTAATGGGAATTTCAAGAGACCTGGTTTTGCTTCTCCTTAATCTTTGTGAGTTCTTTGCTTGCCCGCTGTGAAGGCATGTGTCTTACTTCTGCTGCCTGTTCCTACATCCCAAACCTAGCTCAGTGCATGGAGAGTAAGTGCTTAGTAAATATGTGTAACAGCATAGTTCAGAGGGCCACCTGGATAATAATAATAGATGCTTAAGAGACATACAGCCGATTCACAGGACAGTGTCATGAAACTACCAATAAAAACCCCCAAAACCAAAAAAAGTACTCTTGGTTATAAGACTACAGATTATTGATGTTTGTATTTTACTCCCAAAATTTGGTTTGAGATACTGCCTTTCTAAAAGCAAGTCAAACTAATTCTAATTTGCAAGCAGTGTTAATAACCACTGCCATGTGATGGATGTGGTGATGAAGGTGATGATGATGATGATGATATCAACAGCCACTATCCACTACCTAGTAGCTACTGTTTACTTGAAAATATTCCACGTGTTTTATGTTTTTGACTTACTTCACCTTTAAAGGAATCCTTTGAAATAGATACTAATGTCTTTGTTGTACGGGGAAGGAAATTGAGACACAGTAATGGTATATAACTTTCACCCAACTGTGTATCATGAAGCCAGTATTTAAACCAAGGTAATGTGATTCCAGGCTCTCAACAACTGACTTATGATGACAGACATATCACAAACAATTGTATAATTTTGTTTTGTGTTATTTTTAAAGTATCACTCAGCCAAATGATATGGAATCCAAGATTCCAATATGGACAATGAGGGAATAACCTTTTTCAGAGGAAACAAATGCCATGTAAATGTTCCAAAAGTAATCCTTTTAAGGAAATCAAGAAAGCAGAGAGAAGTGGGAGATGTAAGTGCCAGGAGAACGAATTTGCAATAGATCAAGCATCCTTGTGTTTAGCTCCAACCACCAGAGGCACTAACGTGAGCCCTGTTCTTTATGGGGTCTACGCTTTCTCCCTCTGGTTCTCCTCTGCCTACGTCCTACATGGCACAGAGCTGAAGTTGTGCCTCTATACCCATCTTTTAAACTGTGCTCTGAGTACCCAGAGCCTTGGAAGTTCTTGCCTACTGAGCTCCCTCCAGCTTCTAGGGCTTGTATGACTCTTCCCTGAGGTGGTTCTTCCAGTGATGACTAGGAGGCAGTTGTTTGGGAGGAGGGCTGAATCATTTGGACCAGTCAACTAGGTATTTGATGTGAGTGCTTGAGAAGCCAGTTTGGTGCAGGTAGGGGAGGGAGGTTCTCCAGGAGGGAAGCAGGGACCAGACCTTGGGTTTCCGATTTTTATCCTTGCCTGACCGGTGCCCTCAGGTTGTCCTTGAGGTCAAATTCTGATTCCAGAGATAAGGTTGAGACGTTAATCTTGACAAGGTAGGGAGTTCACCTTGAATTGGAGATGAGACCCAAAAAATACTTTACTTTGTGATCCTAGAGTGTCTGACTGATAGCAACTTCTCTTTCCCATTCCCAGGCCCTCCAGTGGATTTCATCAAAATCAAAGCAGATTGTTTTGAGTTGCTAGAAGGTGGGAAAAGGGCTTCCGTTTTCACTCCTGCGTTTGAAAAAGAACCAATACTGATGTTAGCCTCTTTGTGGATGTTACATCACCAAAGAGACTTCCTCTGTCCCCTTCATCTCTGCTTGACACGTAGATTAATGATAAATCTTCTGAGGATCATTTGAGATCCTTCTGTAGATGCTTGGGACAATAATTTGGGTCAAATCCTGAGATTTTTGCATACATTTCAAAAATACAAAGTGGTGTCAGCCTGGTAACAGGGAAACACTTTCATAATAGGCTTCTTCTTCTTTTTTTTTTGTAGCTTTCAAATTTAGCTAAGCATTTGTTTCCTACTGAATAATCAACACTTAGAGAGCCTGAAGTTATAAATGTAAGCTGTTTTAAATTATGTGCAAGCTTTCTGCAATTCTTTGTTCTAGAACAAGAAAGTGCATTATTTTCTCTTTTCAGGTAACTTAAAAACAGCTGAATTTGTTGAACTTAATGTGTTTTCTGAGAATGCTGACTTCTTGAATGAGAATAAAAAATATTAAATTTCTGCTTAGAAAATGTTGGGCCCAATCAGTCTTATAATAATTTTGCTTTTTAACTGTGCGTACCCCTGTATACTGCAAAAAATTTAAAAAAACCCCAAATAAATAAAATAAAGCACTCACATTGCCTTATAGCAACCATAAAAGGTTATGATACAGGGCATTTAATTATTGTTTAGTAGTGCTTTTTATTTGAGCATTTCAAAGTATTAGTAAAAGTGTCGTATCTCCGATTTCTGTGAAGAACTTAAATAAAAGTGAGGTGAATGCAGATTTGTTAAACAAGAATGTCAGAACTAAGGAAAGTAGTTTTTTGCTCAAAGTAATTGATATCAACTCCTCTAGGAAAGGGAAGATCAACACAGTTACCATTGAAGCGTCTCTAGTTTTGTCTCTTCCATTCTCAGTTCGGTTACCAAAGATTTAAAAATGTTTTTAATGTTTTATTTATTTTTTAGAGAGAGAGAGAGAGAGAGAAAGAGAGAGAAAGACAGACAGACAGACAGACAGCATGAGCAGGAGAGGGTCAGAGAGAGGGAGACACACAATCTGAGGACAGGCTTCAGACTCTAAGCTGTCAGCACAGAGCCCGACGCGGAGCTCAACCTCACCAATGGTGAGATTATGACCTGAGCCGAAGTCGGACGCTTAACCGACTGAGCCACCCAGGCACCCCCCCAAAGATTTTTTAAGACATCCTGACAATTGTTCTTGTTAACAATTACAAAAAAAAATAGCTGATATCTTAAATGTATCAAAATATTTTCTAAGTGTTTCAGTTAGTTGTTTTGCATTTCCCATTATTCTGCCATGTCTATCATGGTGGCAGACAGTACCCACATCATTCTTTATTTGCATTGTTTCTGAATGTATTTATACACAACGGATTATAGTTTTTCAAAGAAGAAGACTTAATGCATTCTATGTCCTGCTGTCCATTCTCTTATACATATGTTCCTCGGTAGCTGTGGACATGGCCATGTGATACGCCTTGGCCGATGGAATATCAGCAAACGTGTTAGAAGCACGGACTTGATGAGTGTTTGCATATTGGGATGTGCTCTTATGTCATCGCCCTAAGATTGCCTACAGAGAACATCAGATCTTATACAAATTTGAGGACAAACACGTTTGAGATACAGAAGGCCCTCATTGACTATCCTGTAAGAGAGTTGTGACAGCAATCAAAAAGGCATTAGCTTATTTGTTGAATATGATAAGACTGCCTGATTTAGAACCCTGGCTGCCCCACCTACTTGATGTATGATCCTGGGGAAGTCATTGAAACTTTCTGTGTCTAAATCTTCATTTATAATATAATAATATTAGTACCTACCTCAGGTTTTTGAGGAAATGAATGGGTTACTATTTTATAATCTTTAAAATAGCATGGTGCTAATAAGTGTTGCTATGTATTTGTCAAATAAACAAACAAGGATTAGGTGTGAGGGATTTATGAGGTCAAGCTCCTTGCAAAAGTTCAAGGACCTTCATCTGTTAAGGAGTCAAGTCCCAGAAAACAGAGCTAAAGATAAAGGCTTACAGGAATAATTATTTGCAGGAGAGAAGAAATTTCAGGGTCAGAAGAAAAGGACCAGCCATGATCTCACAGGTCATGAGTTTGAGCCCCACGTTGGGCTCTGTGCTGACAGCTTGGAGCCTGGAGCCTGCTTCAGATTATGTATCTCTGTCTCTTTCTTTCCCCTTCCCAGTTTGCACTCATTCTTTCTCTCTTTATCAAAAATGAATAAACATTACTTAAAAAAAAAAAAAGAAGAAGTAGAGGACCAGAAAAAATGAAACAAAGTTGGAGGGAGCCCACATGCAAGAGTGGCTTGTTTATCCAGCTGGTCCACACAGCTTGATCCTGACTCTGATACAGACCATGCCTTCGACCTTTCTGCCCCACAGAAAATGGCAGAGGAGAATGTATCCACCGGCTCTCTTTCCTCGTTGACCAGAGTTTGACACAGGATGATAACTTCCTTGGAACTTACATGTGTTCATAAAGGAGTATGGCTAGGTTCCTCTAGATGGGCTTTGCCAGGGAAGACTCATCACCAATCAGGATATTCTCTGGAAACTAATGGAAAGTGTTGGCTGGGTACACTTGTTCGAAGCTTATTGGCAAATCAGGGCATGGAATAAAAGATCGACTGAGAAAATTCAAAGAACTTGGGAACAGGTGGGTGTGACAGACTTTCAGTGGTCTGTGGCCTTTAGGTTGCAGAATGAGATTCAGTAAGTGAGAAAAACAGAAAGAATGGTGCTTAGAAAGAGGAAGTGCTAACCTCCCTTGGAGAGATGAGAGGGATGACATAATTTGCAGAGATTCGGCATGAGGAAGGACCAAGGTAAGGGAGTAGTTCTGTGGGGAAATCACCCACCTTTTGAATTCTTTCCCATGCCATTTCATTTATACCTATTTTTTTGACTGGGAAGTTTACTTGAAGACAAGATAGAAATTTCTGAATTTTTTAAATGATGTTAGTGTTCATTAGGCTACACCAATCCTATTATCAATAAAATTGCATAATTACTCTCCAGGGTACATATAATTACTTTCTAGGTAGCTCCATCCAGCAATTTAACAAATATAATAGATAAATAACGTTTAAAAATTTTGAAACCAACTTAGCTGTGGAATTATACAGCGCTCTGTAAACAGAATAATTCATTTAATAAACCTGGGGTGGCAATCCAATTTTCATATCAAGCTCTGCTTAAATACATAAAGGTAGCACTTCCCATTAGTGCAACAAACTATAGTCAAATGCTTTCAGAATTACCCTGCTATGAGTTAGGATGAACCTAGAAATATGTATTCTATACACAGGGTCAGAGGAAAACATTTTAAAGTATTTGTGCCAAGGCATAGACGAAAAATTTGAAACAACTACAGAAAATCTTTGAAATTTGTCTCTCAAAATAGGATTTTCTTTTTGGTTTACAAATATCATTTGCCCCTTCACTGGGCATTTCCCCCCACCAATTCTATTTGATTCTTTAAGAATCCCGCTAAAACCAAAATGGCATCTGGTTTAGCTAGTGTTTCCCATGAACGCATCATTTTTTTATTGTCATGGAAACAACGAAATTGGGTGCGAAGTCATTCAGGCTGTAGGAGAAGTTGAGGTGCCGCATTCTGGAATTTAAAAATCATATACCACACAAGCATGTCAATTTTGAGGATGGCATCAGTAGCTGACATAGAGTGATTAATTTGGGGTACCTTCGAGGTGCTGAAATGTGTTCATCCAATAAATTTTAATTCCATTAGCCAAAAAGTGTAAACTGGACTGGTGTGGCTCTTGAACATCAGCTTTTCATTGAAGGTTCACATGTATCATTTAAGAAGAGGATGACACATTGAAAAGATCATTATAGTAGGAATCATGTGGGTGGCTTTTTTAAAAATGTTTATTTATTATTAAGAAACAAACACAGAGCATGAGCAGGGGAAGGGCAGAGAGAGGGGGAGACACAGAATCTGAAGCAGGCTCCAGGCTCTCAGCTGTCAGCACAGAGCCCGACATGGGGCTTGAACTCACAAACCGTGAGATCATGACTTGAGCTGAAGTCGGATGCTTAACTGACTAAACCACCCAGGCACTCTGAGGGTGGCTTTTTAAGAGGGTTAGATTCATGTTAAGGGTTCTTAACACACACATACACACAAAGTTTTGGGGATGATGGATATATGTTTATTATCGTGATTGTGCCAATGGTGTATGAACATTCAACAAATTGTATATATTAAAACAATGACAGGTATTATATGTCAATTATACCACAATAAAGTGTTAAGAAATTTGAATTACCTGATCTCTACATACCCCATACTTTCTGAAGTCTGAGATATTTTTTAATGAAGATTCATTTTTGAGTAGGATGCAAACTGGTCATAAGTGACCAGTTGAACCTGGTCTGTCAAACTCTTAGTTTTAAACTTCATTTTATTACAAACTTCCCATTGCTTAGTGGTAAGAAATTAAATTGGCATGCTAATTCCTGCCCCTCTTTTTCTTTCTTTTTACAAATTCCATTGCCTTTGATAAACTCTGACCTTAGACATTCTGGATTAAATCTCTTATAGCATTAGGAGAATAGCTGTGTTTTCTTTATGTTTAATTTCATGATTTATGAAGGTTCTGGGAAGAACTATTTCTAGAGTCATTATTCATGGCTTCTGTTATCTGTTAACCTCAGCAAGATTTTTGGTTGCATTGAAAGTATCAATGGATTTGGTGTTTCTCGTTCTTAAAGAATGGACAGACTCCGTCTCCAGCCCCTTTATTGGTCATAATGGAAAGAACATCATTGATTTCATAGAAAGCTTTGGCTCACTCTCAAATGGCTTGCACAGATGGGCCAAAGCAGACTCTGAGCATCCAAAGTCTCCTGCTGGAAAAGGAACAAACAAAGAATTTCTGACATTCATTGAACTTCTCTAACAAAAATATGCAAGGAAATCCATCAAGTGTGGGGGCAGGGGGGAATGGAGCAAAAAAAAAAAAAAAACAGTGCCCGAATGCTGTCTGAAGTTCACTGTGTGCTCTTTTTCTCAGAATAATTAGCAAAGTCAAAGCCATTCTATATCTACTCTTATTGTGAGAACTAACACTGTACAAAAATTATTTCTGCTTATTGAAACATAAAGCTCAATGGAGCATAAGACTCCCAGCTTGACACATTTAATCAAGCAGTGACGATACCCAGTATGCCATGGAACCAGAGGCATAAACCAGGCTAAAGGGATATAGCACTTTTCCCTTTTCCAGACACACTAAGTACTAAGAAATGGAGTTGTAAGTTGTGGTGTATTAAATAATTGTTCACATTTTGGGTTGAGCTACTTTCCCCCCATAGGTGTTAAACACACTCAGTCATTGAAAATCTGCATGAAACAAGAGGTCTTATTCCCTGCGTTCTTTCCGATCAGCTGTCATTGGACACTCCTGCCCACATACATTTGTTTCCTTTCAGTTTTTTTTATTATTAAACAAACGGCTGCTGGAGACAGACAGCCAACTTGAATGGTAACAAGTGACACATACACTCATCCCTCAGGCAAACCACATAGTTGGGCTGGAGTGATGAGTTAGATAAACCCAGGAACTGATCACAAGCAAGGTCGGTGCCTTTCAACCATTAGGTTGATTCCTCCAAAAGTTCCCTGATGGCTCCATCACGTCTGACTCCTTCCCTCCCCTACTGTAATCACACCATACTTTAATAGTTTGTTCACTTGCCTGATTGGCCAGAGTAATAATCACTGGAGGCAGGAAATGTGTGTTCATTTGGTTCACTGCGTTATCTACACAGTTTGGAGCAAGCGGATCAGAGCGGGCCTCAGTACACTTGGTGAGTAAAGTTTGTTTCTGCAGTCTCTGGAACAAAGCCTGGGAGGGGAAGTTGTTCAGTATATGCTTGTTAAACTGAACTCAGCTCCAGTTTCCTTGAGACTCTGAATGTTATACCCTTAAGTTCCTTCAAATCCCTTTTTCCATTTCCATTCCATTTTTCCATCTCAGCTTCCTTCTAGCTCTAAAAATCCTTAGTTCTATCAATTTCAATTATTCATAATTTCTATTGCTTCTAATCTTGATACACTTCCAGAAGTAGCAAAAGTCCTGAGGGCCTTGCCTTGGGATCAGACTTCTTTCCCTACATTATTTCTGCCTGTAGAGAGTTAGGTACTTCAGTAGTGCTGCCCCAGGAAATGATCTTGGTCTTAACTTGGTTTTAAAACTAACAACTAAGAAAAACCAATGAAACAAATAGGGCACCAATGTTCCATATATGAATGTTTGTTTATAGACAGAGAATTCATTCATAGCATATCTAATGGTTAAGTACAACCATTTCAAAGTATGAAAATTAGAAGGCAGTTTAAGGGTAAGCCTACTATTCTGCTTGCTGGCTTTAAATGGGTGAGCTTTATTTGGACTGCTTCACTTAAAATTGGGGATGCTCTTCATTTTATGATCTCTAGCCAGCTAAGAGCCAAACGGGTAGGAGCTGTAGTAGTTACTGAATTCTAGAGGTTTCAAAATAACCTAGGTTTTTTGTTTTGTTTTGTTTTGTCAAATAAAAGTTAAAATAGTTTTCTCTCTGTTGCAAAGAAATTCCTTTTCTAAAACACTTGCAAAAATGGCTTTTTCTTTTCCTTCTTTCTTTTTTCTTTTTTCTTTTTTTTGCAACTCTGCTTCTTTAGATGAAATCTCTGTACTATGCTGTCACTGTATTTTAGCTACTTAAGAGAGACCAAAAAAAAACCAGACCACTTTCCAAGGAGTAAATGAACTATTGTATCTTTATTGAATTCTTATTTTTATCAGCATAGAAGTAGTTTAAAAATCAGATAGTACTCATATTAATAAATGGAATAATTGTAGTAGTATTTCTCAACATATACAATTTATATACTTATTTACCTCCTGCCCAACAGTCTGTTCCCCCACACATCCCTCTCTCCTGCGCCCCCTTTGTCCCATCATAGAATATGTCAAAAGCTTTGGTTAAATCAGTTTTCAGTGCCCACAGTGTTTTCATTACATAGCTATACTGTTTCAAGTTGAGCCACACATCATATTATAACTTTATGTTTTGTCTTTTATGACTTCTTGCTTTCTCTGGTGTTATTAATTGCCTCGTTTTCACGTTTGCTTTCTCTTTTCTGTATCAGCTGCTCTTTTCCAAAATTTCCAACAGAACCACAAAATCCTTTTGAGAGTGGTCAAATTCATGATGTGTGTAACCATATAGGTTATTTTCTGCTTGAATTAGTAGGCCCTTCAAATGTGTGCTTCTCCCCTGCAGAGCAGGTCTGCTAGGTTGGGTTTGGGAGAGCAGGAAGGCCACACCCAGATCCTTCTTGGTCTTCCAAGAACTCGCCATTTGGAGGATGAATGCCCTTAAGGTGGAGAACACAGAGCCCCCCAGGAAAGCCTGCCTCCACCCTCCGAAGCACCTCTAAGATGCCATTCACCCTTTGCTCTTTAGGAAAGCAGAAACCAAAGGGAGCGATGCTCTCGTTCTAAACCAGCCGTGCTTGATCTTTGAGAAGGACGAGGAGTGAGTAACCTCAGTGTGTTTTTCTCACTTTCCTGCAGTGAGGTTTCTGGGACCTTGGGGCTTCCCCGATCTTATTACTCCCAGGACGCCTGCACCAAAGGGCATATTCACGACAGATCTGTTCTCTCCAAAACAATTAGGAGGACAGGAGCGGACAAGATTCTCATTCTCCCACAGCCTGGGCAGCTGTCTCCTGCCCCAGGTGATTCGTGAAGGGAGCTTAGAACAGCCCCTGTGTGCAGCAAGTTTTCGCCACTTGTTTGTGTCTGGTTTTAACCTTTTGTTTCTTCTCTGGCTCCTCTCGGTGGGTAGGCCTAGGAAGAAGATGCCAGTATTCCTAATAATGTATCGTTTTGGTAGGACAAATGGTCCTACCATTGAGGCAATCTGTGGTCTTCTTGGTGTCTTCCTTACGTCTTGAAGACAAGATTTCTGAAAACTTACATGGTGTGTTAACCATTAGACTGGCCGGCCGCAGGCATACTGCACAATTGAAAGGACTTAATTTCTCCATCAGGCTGTGAGCTTTCTTTTCCTTGTACTTATAGATCTCCTGTGTCTTGGCATCTGTGTCCAGTTCTTTTCATTCCTCGTTGTGGTGGGAAAGAATGTATGGGGGACAGATTTTCAGATCTGTCTGTCAATAATGCCTTCGGTTTAGCTGCACTCTCAGATAATTGGGCTAATTAAATTTTTAATGTTTTTTAAATTTATTTTTGAGAGGCAGAAAGAGATGGCGCGAGCAGGGGAGAGTCCAAGAGAGAGGGAGACACAGAATCTGAAACAGCCTCCAGTCTCTGAGCTAGCTGTCAGCACAGAGCCCGACGTGGTGTTCGAACCCACTAACTATGAGATCATGACGTGAGCCGAAGCCAGACACTTAACCCACTGAGCCACACAGGAGCCCCTAATTTGACTAATGAGATGTCGGGGGGTGGGGGTATACTTTTCCCTCGGAATACTAAAGGTATTCTGCAGTCGTCTACCATCTTATTTTTGAGATGACCTATTCCATTTTGATTTCTGATCCTGTTATGTTTCGTGTGTGTGTGTGTTTCTGAGTTTTTTGCAATCTTCCAATATCTTCTGTTGATCTGTGGTTTTTAAATTATGTGATTGTGGGGTGCCTGGGTGGCTCAGTCTGTTGAGCGTCTGACTTCGGCTCAGATCATGATCTCACAGTCTGTGGGTTTAAGCCCCGTTTCAGGCTCTGTGCTGACAGCTCAGAGCCTGGAGCTTGCTTCAGATTCTATCTCCCTCTCTCTGCCCTTCGCCCTCTAGCTTTCTGTCTTTCTCTGTCTCTGTCTCTCTCTCAAAATAAAGACATAAAATATTTAAAAAAGTAAAATTAAATTAATCATATGATTGTGTATATTGATATGGCTTCCTTCAGTCTGTTGTTCAAAGAAGACACAGAGACACATATTTCAGTAAGGAAAGAAGTTACCTAGAGTTTAGGGGAGTCAGACTTCAGAAGTACTGCCTTGCCAAATAGGAAAAAACCCCATGTTTTAAAAGACAAAACAAACAAACAACAATAACAGAAACTGTTAAATATCCAGGCTACTAGGTTAAATGGATCTATCCATGGTGAAAAAACATCAACTTTCTAGACAATAATCATATTCACAGAGGGCCTTAATTTCAGACATCAGTAGAGCAATACGAGAGCACCACGTTATTTTTGTTAGGGATCAGGTTTGGGAAATAGTCAAGAACCAGTTAGGATAACCCTATTATTTTAGGTCTTTCTCAGTATATAAAATGGTACGTGTGTGTGTGTGTTTCTGACTATGGAATGCCATTGGAAGTGAGGCAAAGTGTCTGTTTTTGCTTTGATTCAAAAACAGTTGATGTTTTTCAGTTCTAGTAAATGTTTTTGAATTATTTTTTCCTTCTAATATCATGCTTATTATCCTTTTTTTTCTTGTTGTATATAACATCATCCTTTTAATTCTCTCTTTTAGAGTTCCTGAATCAACCCTCAACTATTATCTTTTCTGTCCTATTTTTTATCTGTGTCTTTCTCCTCTCGTTTCTGGAAGTATTCCTCAGATTTCTTATCTGGATCCTCTCAACTTTTTATTTTTAATTCAATTTAAAAAATTTTTTTTAATGTTTTTTTAAATAATATTGGGACAGAGAGAAGCAGAGCATGAGCCGGGGAGGGGCAGAGAGAGAGAGAGGCACAGAATCTGAAGACAGGCTACAGGCTCTGAGCTGTCAGCACAGAGCCTGATGCGGGGCCTGAACCCACAACCGTAATATCATGACCTGAGCTGAAGTCGGACGCCCAACCGACTGAGTCACCCAGGTGCCCCTATTTTTAATTTTAAATGTTATCATTTTCAGTTTGGTGTAAGAATATTTTCTTGTTCGTTCTCTTTTTGTAGCATCTGTTTGAGTTTCATGGATGTAATGTCTTTTAATCTCTCTGACATTATTAAAGGCCTTAATATTTAATGATCTGCATTTTTTTTCTTTTTTTTTCCTTCTGTTTTGGTGTCTGTCCCATATTATAAATTTTCATTTTCTATTGATTTTTCATTTAGGTTAGCTGTAAGTATAATGCATAAGAAATTAGATTGCCGCATTAACTGAGTGATCAAATAGCATCACCAGTAATGGAACATTCTGGTAGGATGCACCCTTTGTGAGACTCAGTAGAGATTACAAAGCTGTGTGACCTAGATCTTACAGTGAGGAGACAATCAGATACATGCAGATTTCAGTGAAATCTACAAACAAGTAACCAGACTCTTCAAATATGTCAGTTATGAAACTAAAAAAAAAATGTGTATATATATATATATATATATAATTATATATATATATAAGATAGTTAGACTGGGCCAGTTCCAGAATTAAGAAGACATGATGAGTTAATGTAATGCACACTTTGTAATTGATCCTAGCCCTGTGGGGCAAGGAATGATGTCTGGGGTATGTAACCTAATGGTCACACCAAGTGTCTTTCTTGTGTCTTAAGGCTCAGTTGCTCTTCAGGGAGAAAGACTTGGCCTTTGTGATGCGTGCCCCCTGCTGCCTGACAAACTCATTAGCACCTGGGTACTTTGAGGGTTTTTTGTTTTTGTTTTTGTTTGTTTGTTTTTCATTTGTTTGTTTTAGTTGAAAGCACAGAGAAAGAAACTGGGGATTTCAGATTTTAGAGATTTGCGTTGGCGTGGATTGCTCTGAGTGTGCATTCTGAATAGTTGAACCTTCTTGTATGTTTAATATTTCTTTTTCCTAATCAAGCCCAAAATATAACATAATGATGGAGTTTTTTTTTTCTCCTTTCCACTGTTCTCTCTGGTTTTAGGGCAGTTTCTCAATATTCACTGGAAGTGTGGTTTTCAGTGCTGCCATTATCTACTGATGAAGCTTGTAGGTATGGGGATGGACTAACTGTGCCTCTATTCAAAGGATCTTTAAAAACTCCCTTGAGCTAGAATTTCCAATCATCTTCAGATCTTCTTTTTGAAAGAGAGCAACTGCTGAGTGATCACTTGCACGCTGGTAGGGTTTTTGCAAAAATATTTGAAGTTAACTTGAGGGAAAGGGGACAGCAAGTAAGTGCCCAGTGCTGGTGGCAAGCATGGTCCCCAGAGAAATGACAAGCAAGTGAGATGTTTGGCTCCCCTTCGAAACATCCAGAGGACAGAGCTTAAATTAAATGAAGAGGGAAACATTGTTTTTTGTAGTACCATCTAACCGATAAGATGTATAAGCCATAGTATTTCTTCCACACAATGGCTGAGGTCAAGTATGTAGGATAACAGTCCTTACACGAAGCAGACGATAGTCAGGTGCTTCTCTAAATTTGCTCTTGAGGTGCCTTTCCAGGGGCAAAGTTCTTTAAGATCTTCGCATTTGGAAACATAATAACTTACAGTCTTCTCTCCCTGACAAGTGTCAGGTGATGAAAAAATAGATGCTTCATTCCAACTTTGAGTAGAAAAATAAATGAAAAAATAAATCCACCTGGGAGAGGCATTTATGCTGATGTGGGAGATTTTTCTTTGGTGTTAGAGACCTTAGTAAACCAAACTTCAATACAGCCACGAAGGTGTCTTTCTTTGTCAGGTTTTTGAGTTAGATAATAGGGCCAGTCAATCAGTGGGAAGGGGTCAAGGTTGACCTTTACACCACTTCATGCCTAATTTGCTGCTGTAGGCCTGGAAGAATATCTACCTACTGTGAGGTTCCCTATGGGAGCCACGGACCACAATTCACTCTGTGGAGGCGAGGTCTCCCCGTGGGGCTGAAAGACACACACAGGGCTCCCGTGAGTTTAGTTTATCTCTAGATTCTTGCCTAATTTTCTAGAATATCTCTTCATGGATGTGGCTGATCGACAATGTCATTTGATGTTTTTTTCTGGTTAGACTTATTACAAAAATTTTTTTGGGTGACTAACGCATGAAGATTTACCACATAAAATAGAAGTATTTAAAGACAGAGGAATTAAGAAGAGCCATAAGCCTACGTACATGGGCATTGAGTCTGTAGTTTTGTACAAAGGTAGTTGTATGTTCAGTGGCTGTCTCGTTGTGACATGACGTTTGCTTACAAAGGAGCACATGTTGTTGTGTACAAGTACTCTAGGACACACTTGTGTATACGTGCTTCTTTCGGATCTTTTCAAAGCCTGGTTATTGTGGGTCTCTTCAAAAGAGTTGGTAGATGTGCTTGAGTCCATCTGACTGACCCATGGCAATTTGTGTGTGGAGGAATGGGACTTACTGTGTAAGGACGGCATGTGGACTGGCACGGGCAGTTGGCTGGCATTTCCTAGATGAGTCAGGTGTGGATAAACCTATCTGAAATGGCATCTTCATTATCTAAGTAAAGGAAAGAAAAACAGAGATCTGCTGTGAAACTAGTCATAGAATAAAGGCATACTCGGGGAGCAGGTAACTAAATGCTAGTTTTGAAATGACTTTATAGCAGACTAAATGATACAGGGAAGAGAAGACATGCCTTCAGACCTTGTTAGCAATAATGGTAATTGGATTGGATTGTGGAGAAGCCTCATGATCTATCTTTTATTAACTCAATTCAGAGCACAAGACTAATTCCCACATTTTATAAATATCGTTATCGAGTCTTTTCTGGAGACGGACATCTGGGATACCATGTATTGTTATTTATTACTTTTGCAAGCCCCGTGCATGACATGGGCTTGACACACAAGGATGTTCATGATATGCTTTCATGAAAGGTTTAGTGAATGCATGGCAGAAGGAATCTTTAAAGTAGGAGTATTTAAAGTCAGAGGTTATTTCTGGTACTTGTAGTTTTTATTTATGTAACATTGCCCAATTAACAATAAAAATACTATCTGTTGTATGTGCCGTATGGACTCTTCTTGTATTTTATGCCCCCGAAAAATGGGGGGTGGGTTATTCCACACAGTGACCTCTGGAGGTAGATTCTTGTATTACCTCTGTTTTACAGTGGGAGAATCTGAGGCACAGGGCTAGTAAGTGGGAAAGGCGACATTTAAACCCAAGGAGGCCAACACCAGAGTCTTGACTGCCTCATCACAAGCAGAGGAAAGGGCAAGCGTTTTGTTATGCTTTCTGTGATATACACCATAATTTGCAGGCATTGCTTTGTACCCAGTATATGCCCCACACGTGTTAACGCTATATATAGTCTCTTCTTAGAGCTTTATTTTTTTTAATGTTTGTGAGAGAGAGAGAGAGAGAGAGAGAGAGAGAGAGAGAGAGAGCGAACAAGAATGAGTCATGGTGGGGAAGAGAGAGAGAGAGAGAGAGAGAGAGAATTTGAAGCAGGCTCTAGGCTCCAAGCTGTCAGCACAGAACCTGATACGAGGCTCGAACTCATGAGCTGCGAGATCACGACCTGAGCCAAAGTCAGACGCTCAGTCAACTGAGCCACCCAAGCGCCTCCCTTCTCATAGCTTAATGTTGGAGGGTGAAGGCCAGGGGGACCTCATGGTTTCCTTCTCATATTTGTCACTTCTACAGACAGGCACTAAAGAGTTCACAGATCACAGTTTGAAAGTATTGGTAAAGAAAGCAAATTGAACAGTGCCCTTACTTTTCAGAGCTAATATTCTCAATCAGATTAGATTGATACAAATAAATATCAATATAGCTAAAAGTTCCATTCAGTGTGAATAATTACATAGATACGTTCAAAAATACCCTCACAATTACATATGGTCCATGTGGCAGAGCAGAATAAAAATAATGAAAAGATAATAGCTAGCTTGTTAGATAGAAAGATACATAGATGGAGGGATGGGTGGATGGATAGATAGCTTTACATATAAGCAAGGGGTGAAAATGATTAACAAAAAGGAAAATTTAGAGAGCATTATTTGGGAAATCTTTGTAGGAGATTTTAAGGTGTTAGTCTGTAAATGGAGAATATTTCATTTATAGTATTGTTGCAGATTTAGATGAGCTAATATTCCTGATTATTCTTTGCCATAATTGCAAATGCTTAACATTCTTCAATTAATATACTTCCCTCATTCCATACTTGATCATTGGATAGACCATTTCTTCAATCATACTGTACCCTAGAGCATGTGTTCATTGATTGATATTTCTACTATGCAGACTTGAGAGAAAATAATAGTTGATTAGTTTCCCTATCTTGTTGACTTTTAAAAACATCTTTCATAAAATACCATATTTTTTCTTTCTCCGTATATATTTTTTATTTAATATTTTAATTATAGCAGTTCAACTGTTTTCCCAAATTGCATACTTCATTTTCAGTGTTTCATAGAAGTCAACATTTTAGGTATAATTATATATTTTAAAATAAGATAGTAAGCAAAAAAACATAGCATCTGTTGTTAAGTTGTTGTTTATTTCTTTTAGTGAACCATGTAGTTTTCTTTTCTAAGTTTAATTAGTACTACCAAATCATTAATTCTAGGTTAGAATTATAAAGCATTATCAAAGGTACTCACAGAATATTGCAATTAGAGCTTACTTGATTAGGCGATTATAAGAAAATGAACTCTGTGTCAATGAAGTCAAAGTATTTTGTGGAACTAATGTGGTAATAGCCATGTTAGAGAAATATAGGTAGCATGATTATTACAAAAATATATTTATCTTAAATTCTGGAAACTATTCCTCTCTTTATTGGTGCTCTTTTAGAGAATATCAGGTACATACGTTCTATGAAATAAATGTCTTTTGTCTTGTAAGAACACGAGTCTGAACCTAACAGATGCCATGACTGGCTTTGTTTCCCCCTCTAAGCTAAAAGGTCTAAGGTCAGTCTCTTCGGAACCATTTGGCCATTTGGCCATTTGGCAGTCATACACTGCCAGGGGGTATCCAATCAGGAAAGCCCAGCTACCTCACCCCACATTCCTAAGGGTAAGGCCTGCAGATGGGAACTTTAGATAGGACCCTGTTACCTAGTGTTAAAGTTAACCCCATAGTGACCAAACAAGACCCTGAACTCGCTCTGTAATTGGTTAATTTCAAAGATACCCTAAATGGTGTAATTGGGTCCCGCCAAAAGTAACGAACGCTCTGAACAGTGTGTATGGTTAGAGCTGCTGCCAATACTGTTGTACCAGTATGATTGGGTCTCTGTACCTATGTCACAATCTCCTGTCACTCCCCCTTCCCAAACTCATAAAAGTCCTGCCCCGCCTTTGTTCGGGGCTCTCAGCATGGATCCACCACGCCTGTAAAGTCTGTGAGCCCGTTCAGGCCCCGGCGAGCCTAAATTCGGAATAAAGCCCTTTGCTTTTGCCTGCGTGCCTCGGCCTCCCTGGAGGTCTCTGGTTTCTGGGGGCGATAAAGAAATCTTGGGTACAGCAGTCTTAGATTATTACTGACAGAAAAAGAATACATACTGTTAAACATTTGATAGACAACTAGAATTCATGGATATTAAACAGGAAATAGAGGCATTTGCCTGAAAGTGATAACATTTCAGTTTGTACATCGTTCCTTGGACACATTAGCAAATAGGAAAATAAATTTTTTCTAATTCTGATCAAAGAAACAGCAGTCTGTTTTTCAGAAGTTTATATATTTATTGCAGCGTTTTTGATTCATGCAGTATGTCATTTCTCACAATTTATAATGGACTTTAAATAATATTGACCTTTGCCCTTTGTTTGACTTCATGATTTCACTTTCCAGTTATAATAAATAGATGGAATGTAACTGAAATTTCCTGCAAAGGGGCTTCATTCTCTGGACACCTTAGACCCGATGGCTTTCATACCATCTGACACTGGTTTTGGATCCATTTTCTCGTGATTGGTATACACACTCCCCCATGTCAGCATCAGGGCTTGACTTCTCTGCTACTTGTCAGTAGAATCCTTCTCAGATTTACATAAATATGTTTCCTGAAGGCAACATTTACAACATTTACTCCTGACAGCCATGATCCTTGGGCATTTCACACACTGTTGTTGCTTGTCATTTGGAGAATCTCTCTGATTGCCTGTCATTCCTACTGCCTAGATGTCATTCAAAGGGCTATTTGTTATTTTAATGCGTAAGAATTTGAAACATTAAGGTCAATTAACCCAACAGGGCCACCGCGTGAGTCAGGTTCAAATGAAAGTGCCATGGGAGAAGTGCCATGAAAAATGAGGAAAGGGCTTGCTGCTAATGACTGAGCTGTGCACTTGGGATTCGTTGTTGCTGTGAGTATCTGTGCTCCCCATGTTCCCAATTTCTTGAGTAACGGTGCAGCTAATATTTTGAAAATGTCTGGAAACAGCCTTCTTGCCCTCGTTAACATCCAATATCAGTATGAGGAAGTATCACACCAGCCGGGTCAGTGAATAAATACAAATAACCCACTGCTGCAGAAAACAAGTCACAAACTGCAAGACCACAAAACTTGAGGGCAGATTGGGATAACTTAGGCATCTTATAAGCAGAATGCCATGAATAATGTTACATGCTTGTTTTTAACACACGAGAACCTTATTCTGCATTTTTTTCTCAGACTCCATCATCTGAGGCTTAAACAGATTTGGGAAAGGGTCCACGAGGGAGGAGTATCTCTTATCTCCAGTGAGGTGAAGCTGGGTCTCAACACATTTTGTACTCTTTGAACATTTACACCTGTTTCTCCTTAGAATGAGTTAGTTGGGACTCTCTATAAAAAGTCAACAGTTGTTACTTTGGGAAAAAAAATTTGACTCTTCAAACAATGGAGCTAACCAGGACAGAGAGAGGCTGATGATAGTTTTTATCCTGATGAATTCAAAACCTTAGAAAACATTTCTTCTTGAAATATTTGCATTATTATTATATTTAAAATATATAAGATTACTATTTTCTGGGCTATCACAATCACATATATAGATAGAATTCCTTCGGCATTTTCCCCCCTCTCTACATATCTCTCGTCATTTGTTCACTGGTAGTTATTTCTGTGCGACAGGGCATATTTTCCTTCCAATGTCATTTCTATTTCAGATTCATTCAACTAAGAAGAAAAATACCTTATCTCTTTATTATGCGACTACTGTTTAAATAGCAGGAGTCATACCACTAATTCTGGCTTTCTGAGAAAACGTTGCTGGTCAATCAACTGCAGCTTCTGGAGAGATCAGAAGAAAACACTCTAATTCTAGCAAGAGAGCTCTCTGACTTTATACCTTCTCTGGGCTCGGTCTGGTTCCGCAGGCAGATCTTCCTTCCCGTCCCACATTTCCTCAGTCTGTACTGGCCTGTTTTAACTGGCCTCTCTCTCAGCCTTTCACTAGAACCTTTAGAAGGTAAGTAGAAGTGGAGTTTCTTGCATTTGCCTAGTAACGTAATCAGAGAAAAACTATTCTAGTAAACAATCTGAATGAAGAGGATGCTCGGAGTCAATAGATGTCCTAGTAATATTTTTTTCCTGAATTGCCTTTTGTTCAATGGTAGACATTCTTCTTGCCCATTGTTAGTGCTGTCTTATAGCACATTCTGCTGGAGTAAGTAGACAGGCATGAAAACCTGATGCAAAAGAAGGCTTGGAGGGGCACATGGGTGGCTCAGTCGATTAAGCATCTGGCTTCGGCTCAGGTCATGATCTCATGGTTCATGGGTTCAAGCCCCGTGTTGGGCTCTGTGCTGACCGCTAGCTCAGAGCCTGGAGCCTGTCTTCAGATTCTGTATCTCTCTCTCTGACCCTCCCCTGCTTACACTGTCTCTCTCTGTCTCTCAAAAATAAATTAAAAAAAAAGAAGGCTTGGATATTCATATATTTAAGTTGTTTTAAATGTTACTTTTATCAGTGAGTGAGAACTAAGGATGTCACATCTCCATAAAGTGAAATTTATAGCAGAGGTGTAATTTTTGCAAAGGAATGTTCCAGTTCTGCAAAGCAGCTGAGGACTGTCAGTAAAGGTTCAAATGAAACATTCAGAGTGGGAGTTTGAGATTGTTTCTTTCAAATCTATGACATAACAAGCTTTGAATCTTAAGGAAATAATGTGAATATCATATGTGGGTAGAGCCAGCTTTAACAAGTAAGTACTTCTGGATTTGCACCCTCAGAAACCCTAATAGGACATAGAAAAATGAGCTTAAGATACAGAAAGAGTTTGAAGGGTTGAAGCGGTACCTGGGTAGCTCAGTCAGTTAAGCATCTGACTTTGTCTCCAGCCGTGATCTCTTGGTTTGTAAGTTTGAGCCCCATATAGGTTGTTGGTTCAAGCCCTGCACTGGCCTCTGGGCTGACAGCTCGGAGCCTGGAGCCTGCTTCAGATTCTGTGTCTCCCTCTCTCTGCCCCCTCCCCAACTCGTGCTCTGTCTCTCTCAAAATTAATAAACATCCAGAAAATTTTAGGGGTGCCTGGGTGGCTCAGTTGGTTAAGCGTCCAACTTGGGTTCGAATCTTACAGTTCGTGGGCTCTAGGCCATTTAGGGCTCTGTGCCGACAACTTGGGGCCTGGACCCCACTTCAGATTCTGTGTATCTCTCTCTCTCTCTGCCCCCTTCCCCACTTGTAGTCTATCTCTCTCACTCTCTCAGAAATAAATAAACATTAAAAAAAAATGGAACGGCTGAAGACTTTGGAGCTCTCGGGCACAAGAATCTCAGTAACATTTCAGGAATACACTGAAAACTCTTGGATTGTTCAGGAAATTTTCTCTTCACAAAGGACAACCAACCCATTCCAAAAAACTGAAAATCTTATTTGACCCACACTAACCAAGATCCATGCAACAGTTTCAGTGGCTTAATATCATTTGAGGGTAATTAGTAACAAACCAACAAACCAAAAAGTTTTCCAAAGAAGCATGTAAGAGAAGAAGTCAGAAAGAAAGAAAAAGAATAAACAGCAGCATTTCAATTTCATCACACACCTGGGATGACTTTGAAAAATACATTCGGCAGTTTCTTGAGTCGCTATAACTGTCCTAAGGTCACCAGTATGTTCCACCTGCTACTGGGATAGAAGGTAACACCCACTGTATAAAATAAAAGGTGAGGGGTTGATAAATGCAGTGTAAAAATGGTTGCCGGTGACTGCCCAGGTAGGGGCAGTCGGGACAGGCTGGTAAAAGTGTACAGACTTTGAGCTGGAAGATGAATAAAGTCTGAGGAAGGATCTCATGTATTACTTGGTAACTAGAGTTGATAACACTATATTACATAATTGACATTTTCTAGGAGACTAAGACTTATGTGTTCTCTCACCCACACGAGGAGATACCTCTGTGAGTTGAGGGATGTGCTGATAAATTTGATGGGGGCCGTCCTTTCGACAATTGGTACATAGATCAAGTCATCACAGTGTACATTTTACATACCATGCAACCGTATTTGTCAGTTACACCTCAGTAAAGCTAAAAATGGAAAGGAAGAGACGGCTGTTTTTATTTCATTGACAGTCGGGCAGACAGGAGCTGAAAATCCACATCCCACATATGGATTCATATGGCCAGAGAGGAGGCAAGTAACAGAGGTGATGGCAGAGAAAAATAACCCAGAAAAATCAAAGTAAGTGAACTAAGAAGTAGAAATGGAAGCGAAGTAGAGAGTGTCAATGATTTGACAGGCAGGAGGCTTCCATTTTCCCTCCCTTTTTCCTGGCACAATATTCTGTGATTAGACACTTATTAAGTATCTCGTTAATCTGTGCCTTGGCACACTTGTGGTGCGGTTGATTGTGTAGAAAAGCATATGCTTATTTCTCACATACGCATAGTGTGTTCTGACAGCGTCTGTGCAGTTTACATTCTGATTAATAGATTCCGATACTGTATTTATCTTGATGAATGACTGACATCTGCCCTACATCTTTTGCATTTTTTGACTTCATTTCCCTAAAAATCTGTGATATTTTCTCTCCTTTAGGTTTATTTAAATTTCTATTCAGCAAAAGGCTATTTAAGCAATGTAGTATAATTTACGAGCTATTTTTTCTTCAAAATTTCCCCAACAAAAGTTTATTTGGATCACGGCCACCTATATATCTCCAATACTGTTTCATGCAAAAAAAATATTTCATGCTGTAATTGGCCACAGTGTAAAGTTGGTGTTTAGAAAATATATTTTTCATATTTACAGCCATAACATTAAAAGCATAGAATCTAAATGATGAAAATGTGTTTTATTTTCAACTACGGACATGATATATGTGTATGGCTATTATAAACATTCTATCTACAGATGAATTTTCCTCCGAAGTTGAAGATCTGCTACAGAAAATATGTGTTATACACATAGTTATCCTTTCTGTCATCTACATTGGGCAGCTGCACCACATTTTCTTAATAGAGGAGCATGTGTTCATTTCATATTGTTAATATCTGCAATAAACCTTTGATTTCCCAACTATTTTATTGGTATTGTGTTTTGTAGAGGAGGATCAACATATGAACTTTAAACCTGTGCTTCAGCTATTTCCTGTATATTTGGGGTAAAGTTACCATCTAAATTTTGCATGTGAATTGTTAACATTCACATTGTTCTCAATACCAGAGGGGTCAGAGAGCAGTTCCCCAGGTTGGGCATGAGTTCAGGAACCGGATGGTCGGTAGGGTCTATTCAGGAGGTAGCCATTCTTGTTTTTCTTGTTCTAAAATAAGATGTAAAATCACAAGGATAGGTTAATCATATTACAGATAAACTTACGCTCACAAGTTGTTATGTACTTTAATGTTACTCTGTTAATACCTGTATCTACCTCTAAGAAAAGGCAAATAAACATGTATTTATAATACATTGTGGTAAATCTATGTACAGTTCTGGTGTAATGTACTGTGAACTTTCAGCTTTGTTCCTACAGACATTGGAAAGGCTTCTGGCATACAACTAGGTTTCAGTATATTAATATATAGAAACTTGAAAATGACGAAAAGCCATTGAGGATATAAAATAATTGAACTTGCTATCTGTGAAAAAAAATTTTAAGTTATTTACTTATTTTGAGAGAGGGAGAGTGCACACAAGCAGTGGAGGGGCAGAGAGAAGAGGGAGAGCGAAAATCCCAAGCAGGCTTCTGCACTGGCAGTGCAGAGTCCACACAGGGCTTGAACTTGAACTCGTGAGATCATAACCTGAGTGGAGATCAAGAGTCAGATGCTGAACAGACTGAGTCACGCAGGCACCCCTCTGTGTGTGGAAATTTTTAAACCTTGGAGTGCTTGCCAATGAATTCAAATAATTTTTAGCTTTTTAGTTTTGCTTTGTTTCTGTTTTATGAAATATACATTTTGAATACTTCACGAATTCGAATCCTTGACTTCATGGAACATAGCCAAATGCTGCTCTGAATTTTAGAATTATCATTTACATTTATCTAGATTTATTTCCTACGTTTGCTTTATTCGAATTATAAAAGTAATTTATTTACTAATTATTCTGCTGTAAATATGATTAGTAACTTGGTAGTTCATTTTTATATAGCTAATATATCTTATGGAAGTCATCCATTCTTAAACAATTTCTAGCTTTTAATGGATTTCAGTTGACATTTGATTGTCATTTTTACTTCATATGTATGTCATAGCTTTTTGTTAAGGGCTGACTGGAGAGGTAGGCAATTTGCATGAAGATTTTATCCATGGTACACATAGAAGTTGTGAAAAATTAAGTATAATCTTCTCAGCATTATCAACTATGAAATTCACAAAATAATTTGAGTGATAATTCAGTAATTACCAGCGGGCATTTGCTATCATACTCAGACGAACTAATTATATGTCCAACAAAATTTACTCCCTTGACAAATGACTGACTTCATTATTACAGTTCTATGAAATTGTTAACAATTTGTAGAACTTACATAATATTTTGTTAAAGTTTTATTTTTAGGGCTATTTTTTCAGTCTGTAATAAAACTTTGAAATACACAATTTCAGATCCAATAATTCACTGTCTTAAATTTTGATCCGTTTCTGAATAACATTTAATTACTTCCTAATTAACTTTTAGCTAGAATTAAATATATTTTTGAAAACAGATGTTATCTTAAGATGACAAAGATACCTGCACCAACAAAAAAAAAAAAGCATAAAATGAATATAAACAAGAACAGTTTAAATCGAGTTTCTACTTAATATGCTCCAATATTGAATAACACCGTTGGACGGAATGAAACCTTTAAAAAATTCTTCCCAAACATCCCAGTGGAATAAAGACTCGCACTCTCTCTACTGAGACAGTAGTGAATTTCTGAGATTCTTCTGTGCTCCGTACACAGCTCTTTGGATTTCCAATTTAATTCAAGCACCAAGAACATATATATCCTCCTGGTTTTCATAACGTGGAGGGGAGCAGAATAAACTTGCAGAGCTCTGCCTTTCTCCCGAAGATTGCGACTTCACGCTGAGTCAGTGATCCATAAGCAATGGTGGATTGAGGTGGAAGGAAGCAGAAGGGAATGAAGATAAGCCAGTAGCATAAAGGCGTCTCCACGTTACACCACGTGACTTTGAGCAGCAGGTCACGTGGCGAGCAGGTCAGGCAGGATTGGCCCGGGCACGCCCCGCCAGCCTCTTGTGCCGCTCTACTCTGTGCTTGTCATTGCCATTGTTGCAGTGGCTTCCGTCATAGCCCTCACCCACCATGTTTCTTAAAGAAGAAAGAAACATGGCCCCATGCTTTAGTTTGTCTGTGTTGGGAAGGCTCCCTGCTCTCTCTGCCTGGCCAACTGCTGTTCTCCTCCACAGCTCCTTAGGCCTCCATTCTCCCAGGAAGTCTGCCCTGATGCTCCTCATCAGTTCTCCCTGTCTCAGCTCTGAAGTGTCATGCACATCACTGCACTTTGTAATTAGATGCTTCTTAGTGGTTAGGTAATATTCTTACTGAGCAGAGAGTTACTGGCCTGTCCGACTTGCATCTCTTCCAAAAGAAGTCTATTTCCCTTTAATCACACTGTGAAAATGTATTCCATTCTTTATATACACAAAAAAATTGAAAACAACCTTTAAATTATTTTTTTAATATTTGTTTTTTAGAGAGAAATAGAGCACAAGCAGGGGAGGGGCAGAAAGAGAGGGAGACACAGAATCCGAGGCAGGCTCCATGATCTGAGCCGGATGTGGGGCTTGAACCCACGAACCATGAGATCATGATCTGAGCCAAAGTTGGATGTTTAACTGGCTGAGTGAGTTACCCAGGTGCCCCAGAAACAACCTTTTAAATATCCATCAACAGATAAATGGATAAAGAAAATGTTGTATGTGTATATACAATGGACTATTTTTCAATCTTAAAAAAGAAGGAAATCCTATCATAACTGACAGCATAGGTGAACCTTGTGGATATTATGCTAAGAAAACATCCAGGAGCGCAATGGAGTGTCGGGGTTGAGCCGAAACACAGTGTCACAGCAGGTGGGAATGTGAATCATCCTAATAAGACTGTCATGAGTCAAAGTTGCAGAAGTTTTCATATTAGAATAAGGTGTCTGGAAGGCCAGAGCAACTGCCATGATTGTTCTGAGTTGAGCATCCTAAGGTCTGGAGGATGGTGGCCACGTGTGCATGGGATGTGGAGAGTTATGGAAGATAGGGTGGCTTGTAATTTTCGAGTGAAGGGATCTCATAAAGGTTCTGAAAATTCTGGTGTATGTTTCTCACTTCATCATCTGAGTCACAAGTGTTTGGACAAAAATTCACATAAAAGTTTATTTTCATAGATTACTTTCTAACTATAAAACACTGTTAGATGATGGGAGGGTAGTTTTGATCCCTTGTGGGCTTGCGCTGGGTTCCAAAAGAGGTCCTTGAGTATTTCATGGCAGAGGACATCAAGAGTGGTAGAGGATTTAGTAGAGGACCCAGAATAAAATGTGTGCTTTGTTGGGGCACCTGGGTGGCTCATTTGGTTGAGTGTCCAACTTTGGCTCAGGTCATGATCTCTGAGTTTGTGAGTTCGAGCCCCATGTCAGGCACTGTGCTGACATCTAATAGCCTGGAGTATGCTCTGGATTCTGGGTTTCCTCTCTCTGCCCCTCCCCACGTTGTGCTTTGTCTCTCAAAAATAAATAAATGTAAAAAAATTTTTTAATTTGTGCTTTGCTAATACTGGTATGGTTTTCATCATAAAACATCAGGAAAAAAATTTTGTTCTTACCCGGAATACCGAAAAAAAGTTTAATACCTGATTTCATGTGATTTGATGTCACGCAGAAAAAGCATAATCAGTTAAAACAGGAAACTGATAAAAGGTGTAGAGATTAGTCGTGATAAACATCATTACACAATCCCATCCATGGCGTTCTGATGTGGCTGTCGTAACAGGTTCTCCATATTGAAGAGGATTCATCCATGAAGTGAAGTTACTGTACCAACCCAAAAGAAAGCTTAAGTGTGTCAAGACTTGACACATTTAGCCCACCCCATCTTAGTCAATGGCTGCTTATGAGTTACACTTTTGTGAGATCATTTTGAAACTATGGCTGTAGCGCAAAGTTTGAGGAAGCAGTTGCAAGAAATGAGCTCAACTGATGAAGCAAATCAATAAAGGTGACTTCCTCCAGACAGCTTCTGGGATAGCATGAACGCGGGCACATTGTTTACCTCATCATCATTTGCAACCAGCTCTTCCAAGAAATTCAGAAAACACATGATTTTCTTGACTAAAACGTGGTTTTCTTGAGTAAGTGTTCAAATAGACCACTCTGGCACTTTTCTTCTGACTTGTGTTTACAGACATGAAATACGTTGAGAATTCTGTAGGCTGTCATTGGTCATGTTTTGGAATAAATTATGTAAATAATCCAAAGCTGACAAATGCTCACCCAGGGTAACCTGGTCACTGAACACTAAATAACAGATGCAGACAAAGATGAGAAAACATTGAATAGTATTAATTTATTTGAGCAAAATTCACCATTAAAAATAAGTTGTCAGTTCCTCTCTTTAGAGAATATCCATTGACTGCATACATTCTAAACATAGGACTTTGGCCCCTCAGTAGTTAAGGGTTACTTGCTATAAGAAATTAGTTGCAAAAAATTGAGCACAGGAATATCAGCATTTGCATTCTTCAAAATAACCGGTACTATCTCTGAGCCCTCTTTAACGTAGATACTGGGGCCTCAGTTGGTTAAGCATCTGACTTCCGCTCAGGTCATGATCACGTGGTGGTTCCTGAGTTTGAGCCCTACATCAGGCTGTCTGCTGTCAGCACAGAACCTGCTTTGGATTCTCTGTCCCTCTCTCTCTGCCCCTCCCCTGCTCATGCACCCATGCTCTTTCTCTCTCTCACTCTCAAAAATAAACATTTAAAAACCCAAAAATAAAAATAAAAAATAAACTAGATACATAAAGTAATTTGGAAATCTTGGTGGTGAGCAACTAACAGAGTTAAGGAAAGAAGGAATCCTTTCAACCAAATCAGCCTGGATTCAAGTCCACACCCAACTGAACATGCTTCCATTGGCCACTTAGCTTTGGAACCCAGCCTCCTTGTTGGTAGAGTGGCAAAAATGATTAATCAGTGGTCATCTCGTTTAATCTTTGCCATAATTCTGAAAGCTCACTCATTGTAAGTGTTTAGCAGATTTTTAAAGTATTTTACATTCTCTTTTATCACTCCCAGTAAGTAAATTATATTGTACATCACAACTTTTATCTTGGGACATTGAGTAAATTTAAGGAAGTAGTTTAAAAGGGTATTTGAATTTTGAACCAATTGATGATTTCCCTCCAGAAAATTTTAAAAATCTAATGAATTTAAATGTTTTGCAAGGCGAATATAGTTATGTGCCATTTATGATTAAAAAATAATTGCTTAAAAGTCACTTGAAATCAACTTAAAAAGGAAACATAACTTTCTCAGGAATTTTATTTAAAAAATTTTTTTAATGTTTTATTTATTTTTGAGAGAGAGACAGAGAGAAAGAGAGAGCATGAGCAGGGGAGGGTCAGAGAGAGGGGGAGACACAGAATCTGAAGACAGGTTCCAGGCTCTGAGCTAGCTATCAGCACAGAGCCCGATGTGGGGCTTGAACCCACGAACCGTGAGATCATGACCTGAGCCGAAGCCGACTGAGCCACCCAGGCACCTCTCATAGAATTTTAGTAGTAACAAATATTAGAATTTGTTCAAATTACTCAAGAAGTGAAATAGAAAATATTCAAGAGTCATCAGTGCATCTTTTCCCCAAAGGCTTTCTAACCTCCCACTAAGGTTTCTTGTTCCTCATTGAAAACCACAGTTTTCCTCCTCAAGAACTACTCGTAGGCAGTGACCTGGATACGCGGGAAGAGCAGAACTATATAATAATGGACCAGGAGTTGCGGTTCCAGTTTCTTTGCATACTTGACATTTCAAGGTCTCAGTAATATCAAGAGAGGAACAAGGAACGGATGAGTTGAGTTTCAACGACCTTCTGACTCCCTCTTTCTGCGCATAAGCTGGTGTTACTCCCAGAGACTCGGTAATGACTAACTAATAATCCCATAACTGAGAAAATTAGAACTGGAAAGGACCTAAGAATCAAGGTAGTTTCATGTTTTCAGAAAAGGTTCATCACCAGCCCTTGCTTTTCTCTCCAGTCTGGTGTGTGGACTTTTCCATATTTGGGCACGCCAGTATTCAGTGATTGTGCTGAACTTACCAGTGCCATCCCTGAGGCAAGGGTGGGCAGGCTACTGCCAGTGCTTTCAGTGGCCTGTGTTTATTAATAACTTTTATTGAGATACAACCACACCCATTGTTTCCGGTCATCGGTGGCTTTCTTGTGACAAAGGCAGTAAAATAGTTGTGAGGGGACTTCCTGATCAAAAGCCCCAAATATTTACTCTCTGGCTCTTTACAGAATTTGAGGACTTCCCTGCCCTGGAGGAATGCATATAAATCCAATTAATCTGTTGGCTAGATGTTATTGGAACTCCAGTGAGCTCTTTAAATTATCTGTAAGATACTAATTTTTGCAAAAATAGTTTGTAGTTCCAATCATGTAGTGCCCAGATGTAGAACTTTTCCCATTCATAAAAGTTACAAATGGCCACACATAGAGGTGGTATCATAGAAACTCGATGTTAAGAAGAGTGACCTGTCATTGTATACTTCCAACACCTGCAAAATTGTTATTTCCAAGCTTTGACGTGAAGAGGAGCACAAAGCAGCCGATCCCTTCCCCCGGGAGCCCTGCACTCGGTGCTTGGTGACCAGGCACCTAGGGGAGGGCAGGGGCGTGAGGCCCTAAGTCACTGGTGGTTCCTAGCTGCAGCTCTCTTACCTGTAAACCAGGTCCATGCCTGGGCATACGTTCCAGTGGAGGAAAGATCGGGTTTGTGCAAGTCCTTGCTGTTCTTCTGTCAACCCGGGGCTAAAGACTGAGCAGGAAGAGAGTCAGGAAGAGAAATTCCTTGTTTGATTTGATTCAGTGAAATCAGGACAGAGAATCCAGAGGAGCCTTAGATTAGATTTCTTCAGGGCTCCCAGGCGTCTGCCTTTCCCCAGTGAATAATACTTCCTCCAGCCATGTGTTCATCCTACCATTTGTGAGATTTATGCCGCATTTCCCCCCCGAAAGTGTTGAAGATGCGTGGTGGGCAAGTTTAAAGTTACTACAGCAATTTCGTCTAGTTGCATATTAAAGCAGTGGTGTCTTATCTGTGAGGCGGAGCTGTAAGTCCCCGTGATGTCTTGCTAGGAATTAATTCACTACGCATAGCCAACTGACATAGAAGTAGAGGTTGCCGGTTTATAGGGCTGGTGAATTTTCTGTAGCTCCTCAGATATATTACTGTGAAATCTTAAAGCTGATGGTAAAGGATTTTAGGTTAGTCATACAGTAAACCCAATAAGCCTGGAATAAATGCCTTCCTTTTTATCTGTGCCTCACGGACATGGGTTCATTTTTCTATGTCTTGTCAGATAGATGAGCTTTTAGATCGAATCATGTGAAAAGGGAGACCCCTTCACTCTGGAGAGGCCACAAAACACAGCTGTTTGTTGAGGAATCAGGTTATTACGGTGATGCCGCCTGGGTTTTAGCCAAGTACACAAAAGCAGTTTTCATTGGAAAGTACTGAAAACAGCAGCAAAATGTAGCCACGTGATGGTAAAGGAATGGGACTTTAGGATGTAGGGCGATAGAGGCCCTCGGGCTGATTGTTTGTACCCAGGACATGAGAAACACACAGGAGAGAAAATGCGCTAAGTCACGACTGGGCGTCATGAAGAGAGGGACGCTTGCTTAATGCTCTTTGGCACCCGATTCCCCTCCTTCAGTGGTGTCCCTTCCACTTGGAGTTGGGTGCAGGGGTCCTCTTGTGCATTTCCCCAAATCGCAAAAAAAGAAATCGAGAAAGAAGTTTCAGTATTTCTGAGCAAAATAAGAAGCTGAGTAAAGAAAGACTCTGCACATTGTTGGAAGCAGGGTATGTTCTATTTATGGAGAAAGAACACTATAAACAAAGCTCTAGATCAGCTCTGAGGTTGAAGAGATTTTCAGCCTTGTATGAACTTCACAGCATCAACTTTGGGTGATCTCATCTTGTCACTTTTGAACGGTTTTGTTGTTGTTCTTGTCTTACTTTTTCTGCATACCCATTGCAGAAGAGATTTTTAACTACTAGATGAAATACGGTCATATTTCACCCAACTAGTGAAAAACTTTCAGCATAAGCCTTGTAAAAGGAAACCAAGGTTTACCGATCCTTCTTTCCTTCTTTTTGGAGTTTATAAGAGCCCTCCTTGTAAAGCTGGATTCACCAGCAGCATCAGTGAAGGATTAGCAATCTCAAAGACCAGACAGTCTGCAGCTTCCATTGTTTGTGAAGTTTTTTAAGTGGATACACAAAACTGAGCTGTTTATTCCCTCATTCACAAGAAACAATCCCTGGATTCGGGGAGTACAGAGCCTCACAAGCAGTGGACAGTCTTCCCGGCAGATTTGGGTCAAAAGCAAATTTTACAGAGCGATGGAAAAGGCATGCTGGATACAAGGCATGACTGGTGAAGGGGTAGAGCATTTCCTAATTTTTCTAGAGTCAGGTGAACTAGGTAAAGCTGAGTTTGGAGGATTGTGATTGGTGTGCTAGGATTCCTCAACAGGTGTTTTTGGTAAGTGCAGGCTGACTTAAGTTCAGATTTGTAACGTGGGCCAAGTCAGTAGGGCAGCCTCCATTTTGTGGGTTCTGATATACTAATTAACTTTATCAACATATATAAATATGATAATGTAAGTTCCAGGTAGTTATCAACTACATTTGAAGCAGTGTTCTAAGTAGTTAAAGAATCTGAAGAAGAAGGTAGTGTTGACTTGGCTATCTCGCTGTTCACACCAGGATGACAGGTAAGTTTTATCTAGTTCACATAGCATTGTTTGTAAATTAGACTTAGCTGCTGGTGTCTGTTTTGAAAAGTCGATCAACTTCCCAGGAATCCCCAAAGACTGTGGTTCCTCTTGGGCAGTCTGAAGTTTTGGCAGGACTGGACCCCCATTCCCCTGGGGGCACCACTGTTTGAGAGGCAATGGCTGCCGTCAGTTGGAGTCAGGACCCACTCTCCCTGTCTCACCGTCCAGGCTCCTACCTGCCTGTTGTGTGCACCCTGGGCTTCACCCATTTGTTTCCTGGCCTCACCCTGTTGTAATCGGAGTCAGGCGGAGATCAGTAAGGAATGGGGGAGAGGGAATGGAAACGGATGGCTGGGCTCCAGCCTGAAGGGTCAGTTTTATTTTGTAGAGGGAGACACTTTTAAAAGCCTTTAGTCTGCTGAATATCAGCAAGATGCTGAAGACAGTATCCTGTCCTGCTTTTCCAAAGCAGGGCACTCTGGGCTTTCCGTGGACAATTTCCTGTAAATACAATTTGCAATAAAAGAGAATAAACCAAATCCCTTTTGAGGGAGTAAGGTGGAAGGAAAGGAGCCTTCTGTGGAAATTTCGGTGATTATTCAGTAATGACTAATACTTGCAAAAGTAACTTAGGAACGCCGTTAGCAGCAAAGGGTAGAATGTGGCCTGGTCTATATTGCAAGTTCCGTGGGCCTGGTAAAGCATGTGGGTGCTTCAAGTGGAAGGTCACAAAGGACAGTGTCAGTTCATAAAAAACAAAGCACCAGAATCCACGAAGGTGCCCCCACCTTCAGAAAAACGTGAGTGTTTCACCGAAGGAAAAGGTGGTGGATTTTCAAATTAATTTAGTTACTTGTGTTTCTCGGGTATTTCCAACTATAAATGCACTCATTTAGCTTATGCTGTGTTGTGTGTGTATGTGTGTGTGTGTGTGTGTGTGTGTGTGTGTGTGTGTAACAATAATAGGAATCAGTTCCAAGGATGTTGTTTTTACTTCAAAATAATTGGATAGGTACACCTTAAGTAAAATTTCTTTATTTGCATTTACAAAATATTGCAGCTAATAAAATGAAACTCTAATGGTTTTTATTGCCAAAAGAAAAAATGAAAAGCAATGTTCAGTGAACTCTTTTAAAATTGTAACTGTTACCTTAATGCAGCTAATTTGGTTTCCATTAAATGTACCTGTTGTTTTTTGAACCAGGCAGTTTAAGGTCCCTGTAATTGAGTCCCCTCCTCCACACCCCCACTTTAGAATCGCAGGAAAATCTCTACATTTTATTTTTCTTGTAAGTTAGGAGGACGGTGTAAAAGTATTTTTGCCACCAAAGTCTTGGGTTGTTTCTTGTTTTATTATTTTTTGTATTTTCAGTAAAAAGAAAAACTGCAAATACATATCTGGGAGGTAGGGAAATTCTCTAAACTTGTAAAATTAAATTGTTCTTAGTAAGAAGTCAGTGTAAATTGTCTTTCAGTTGATGATAATGCCAATCCATTCACCCCAATAGATAATTTCACAATTTTAAGATTCCTTTTATCAAGTTCTATCTTAGAGAATAGGCATTTTGTGATGATCTATAATGTAAAAGATTTCTATTCAAAGTCAGATAAAAATATTTGAGTTAGTTACAAAGCAACACTGAAAGAGTATCCGTTAAATTATTTACATTTATTACCATTTGGAAAATTGGTAATTTCATATCTCCTCATGTACATTTTTATTAGCATTTATGTCATTACATGTAAAAGGAGACAAGTTAATTAGATCTCACAGCAGTGTCTAAGTTTAAAATTCTATAATATTGTATCTGACCAGTAAAGTATTAGAAACATCTGTATATATTCTATTTCTAATTTAACTGTAGAGAGGTCTATGTAATTTATTACCTAAAAACAAATAAACAAACAAAAAACACCAGTCCTCAGTAGCCACTCAGCTTATAATTATAAAATTTTATAAGGTGAGTTAGACTTCCTGGGGTTTGTTTACCCTCCGGTGGTTATTTGTATCGCTGCTTCTCAGAGGTTTTTTGTTTTTGTTTTTCATAAAAAAAAAAGACTATCTTTCTACCTATTTCAAATACCTGCCCTGTTAAGTTCTGTCCCATTAGGTCCACCACTTGTATTTTTGATATGGAGACAAGGATGAACAATTGTCTGATATTTTCATCTCTTTAAAATTGTGCATCTAGGGGCGTCTGGATGGCTCAGTTAGTTAGGCGTCTGACTTCAGCTCAGGGCATCATCTCATGGTTTGTGAGTTCGAGCCCCACATCGGGCTCTGTGCTGATGGCTTAGAATCTGGAGCCGGCTTTGGTTTCTGTGTCTCCCTCTCTTTCTGCCCCTCCCCCACTCACTTGTGCTCTCTCTCTCTCAAAATTAAATAAGCATTTAAAAAAATTAAAATTGTGCATCTATGCTCTAAAAACAAGGATACAATGAAGCACAGCTTCACAGAATCATCCAATGGGAAGATTGCTTTCTTCTTAAATATTATGTGGCATTCTTTCTTCTTAAATATTATGTTGTAAATATTTTACAACAGCTAAATGAGGATAACTTGGATTCTGATTCTGTCCTAAAATATTATGCAATGGACTCCCTTTCACAGGTGTACAGTGGGTTTGACATGTGATGAGAATTAGGGACAGCCGACAAGAAAGAATTCTTAATTATGTCTGCTCCTATTCACCTGCCCTACGGCACTTTAATTCTCGTCCATCTTTTATTCTAGTAAACCTGTCACTGAACCAAAAGATCTATCTGTGTAGAGAACTCTGTACTGTCAGAAACTAAAGCTACGTGGAGAAGCTTTTGGGGCTTTCTGTCAGTTTTCTACTTGAATTATAGTTATTCCACTAACTAGTTATCTTTTTCCCATCTATTGTGACGACAGAATGAGATGTAGCAGCGATCTTTCTGCAATGCCATTTGTAAATGAAATTTATGTTATAGATTTGCATGCTAAGTGCCTCTCTGGTAAGAGAAGCTCTCAAAGACAGCATGTTTATGCCACCATTTGTGTTTAAATCGGAATTCTAAAGCAGACCCAAGTTAAACATGAAGACGACTTTAGATCTTTGTCTGAAGTCAAATATGGTTTGTTTACTCATCATCAGAGCTGTCTTTTCTGGTTTTCTTTTTGGAAGCAAGCTGTTAGCCCCATAACCTGCTATCCTTTTTAATGATCTTTCTTCTATTAACTCTGGAGTCCAAAAATGGTGTGTTTGGCGTCATCGTGAAAAGTATACGTACTTAAATTCACAGTTAGTTACAATGGTAAGATCTGGTGTGTAACAGGATCTTCAGGAGAGGATACATGAGACTCTGGATGCTTATATATACCGTGTCGTTATTTATTAGATACAGGCCTTTGTGGCCAGATAGGTCATGAGTGTCTTTGCTAGAACTTCTCACTCACTTATTGTTGAACACAGATATATTGAATGTACTAGGCAGCAGGCAGCATGTAGGCTGTCAGATTCCCAGAGGGATACAAAGCAAACATGCATGGGGTGCGGTTCTCAAAGCGCTTTCCTTCTAGTGGGGGGAGAGAGAGAGAGAGAGAGAGAGAGAGAGAGAGAGAGAGAGAGAGAGAGAGAGAGAGAAAAGGCACCAACAAGGAGCTGGAGAACTAGGCAGTGGGACGTCATGGAAACTCATGGACGGGTGGATGCAGATTCCAGTCCTACTTTTCATTGGTATTTTACTCCTCAGACATTCTCCCTCAGCTGTGACAGGCAATCAGTAGATGATTTGCTTCTTTTTAAAGGAGAGTAAAGCTGGAGTCACAGCTTTGAGCGAGGGTCCCAGGCAAGCCTTGTGCTTAGGTGGGGATCTCAGCGGCTCTCCTTAGGGCCGTGACCCGCCCCCCTCAGCTCTGTGTCACTGCAAGAGATGGCTACATGGCAAGACGCATCCCAGCCCTACTTCAGCTCTCCTTTAAAGGATCCCGAGGGGAGTCTTTAAAATAACTTAACTGTAAAATTAAATCATTAACAGGTTTTTAATTGAAAAGGAAGAAAAATAAAAAAGAGGAAATCCTTGAGTGCTTCTCTTACAACCTAAGTTTCCCTCCCCTGAGGTGTGATTACCAACTGTTGGTTTTGCAATTTTCTCCATATATTCTAAGCATCTGTATAAACAACTTCCTTTTTTCCCCCAGAAATTGGGTCAGAAAAAGCAGTAATCTTTTTTTGCTTATTGGTTTTCTTAAATAGGTAAATAATTCATATGTATGTGTATATAAGTATATACATACTACTGTAGAACGTGCAAGTAATGTACTAAACATATTTTATATATATCCATTATGAAGTATGTAATATTCTAAACTACACAGATGAAAATTCTTCTTCAATGTCTTTCTTTCCTTTATCTGCATCCCCCAGAAAACCAGTTATATAAAATTGTATAATATACTATCTTCTATAAGATGTTTTTATGATTGAATTGTGGTTGTTGTTAATTTTATGGATTAAACTGTGTTCCCAGAAAAGCTGATGAGTGAAATCAGTGTGTAAGCACACTGGGGCATCTGGCTGGCTCAGTTGGTTAAGCATCCAACTCTTGATTTTTGGATGATCATGGTCTCATGGTTCCTGAGATCGATCCCAACATTGGGCTCCGGGCTGACAGAACAGAGCCCACTTGGAAATCTCTCTCCCTCTCTCTCTGTCTCTCTCTCTTTCCCTCTCTCCCTCTCTCTCCCTCCCTCTTCCTCTCCCCCTCTCCCCCTCCCCCTCCATCTCTCTTCCTCCCCCTCTCTGTCTTTGCCCTGCTTGCTCATGCACCATACTCACATATGCCCTTTATCAAAATAAGCAAATAAACGTTAAAGAATAAAAGAATAAGAATTTCTGGGGGACGTGGGTGGCTCATTGCGTTGAGCATCTTGACTTCGGGTAAGGCCATGTTCTCACAGTTTTGTGGGTTCTAGCCCTGCATCAGGCTCTGTGTTAACAGCTTGGAGCCTGTAACCTGCTTCAGATTCTGTGTCTTTTTCTCTCTCTGACCCTCCCTTGTTCATGCTCTGTCTCTTGCTGTCTCTCAAAAAATAAATAAATGTTTAAAAAAAAACCTTTTTATGCACTGTATAGACAGATGAGGTCCATAAAACGTTTTTCATAAAAAGGAGTTTCTATCGACAGAACTGTTTTCCTCTGGGCCACCCTCTAGGAATGTTGTGGAAAAAGAGGAACTCGAGCTTTGTCAAATCGCTTTTTCAGAGCTTTCTGTACCTCAGAGGTGTTTCAAGAAATATTTGTAGCAGAGGAAAAGGGAAATGACACAGTGGTCAGCTCTTTTTCCCTTGTGCTGATTTTAACTTTACGTTTTACTCCTTGTCGATTATATCAATCTTCATGTAGATTAGTGCTAGACTGAGCCACTGATAGTCTATGTGAGAGGACTTTAAATTGTTAATATTCTGTTCTATAACATATTACCTTAGTGTTTTATGTACTCTGGAGTTGTTAGTGGAACAGTATAAGAAAACACTTAGAAATCCCATTAGAATAAATTGCATCTTATCCTTTGGGATTTCTGAGCCTTCATATCTCTAAGTTTTAGAGTGTCTCTTGGGTTATCTGTAGGTAAAAATTCAGTGTGCCTGTATTAATCAGAGCTCTACAGAGAAACAGAATCAATAGGAAGTTCATACAAATACAGAGAGAGAGAGAGAGAGAGAAAGAGAGAGAGAGAGAGAAGGAGAAAGAGCACTTATTTTAAGGAACTGGCTTATGTGATTGTTAAGTCTGAAGAATCCAAAGTCTGTAGGATACACTGGAAGGCTGGAGACCCAGGGGAGGGTGGATATTGCAATTCTAGCCCAAAGGCAGTCTCTACTAGCAGAATTCCCTCTTCCTTGGGAGAGATCAGTCTTTCTTCTAATAAGGCATTCAACTGATTGCATGGGGCCCACCCACATCATAGAGGGTAATCAAATTTATGCAAAGTCTGATTTAAATATTAATATCATCTAAAAAAATTCACAGAAACATCTAGAATAATATTTGACCAAATACTTTGATACTGTGACACACCCAAGTTGACACATAAAGTTAACCATCAAAGTCCCTTTCTATAGGAAATGTTTATTCTTGTTAACTTCATATTATTAGATCCAAAAATGAGGTCATGTAACTTTTAAGAAAACTTTTAATGTGACTGTTGAAGTTAGTACAAAATTAGTCAAATTGTCAAGTTTGGGGAAACAGTCTCGACAACATTGCCCTGACTTCAGACCCAACGCAGTGGTCCCCGAGCCACCCTTGTTTCGTTCATTCACTGGAAGACTCCAGGAACTCATGGAAAGTTTGTTATATTCCTGATTGTGGTATATTGTAGAGAAAGGAGTCAGAATAAAATCAGCCAAGGGAAGAGAACCATAAGGGAAGGATCTGGAAGGGGTCCTAATACAGAGAGCTTCTGTCATTGTCCTCTCCCCGTGGAGTCATGAGTCATGGGTGGAGTCATGAGTCATGGGTGGAGTCATGAGCCCATGGGGGGAGTCATGAGTTGTGGGGGGAGTCATGAGTCCTGGGTGGTATTACCTCCTTCTGGCCATGGGGTATGACCATATGCACAGAGTATTGCCAACCACGAGATAGTCACCTGAGCTCAGTGACTCTCAGCATTTCCTTGGGCTTCATTCCATAACTAAAATTGATTGAGGGGCACCTGGGTGGCTCAGTTGGTTAAACCATCTGATGTTCAGGGGTTTGAGCCCCACTTTGGGCTCTGTGCTGACAGCTCAGAGCTTGGAGCCTGCATTGGGTTCTGTATCTCTCTGTCTCTCTGCCTCTCTCTACCTATCATGCTTTGTCTCTCTTTGTCTCAAAAATAAATAAAACATTACAAAAAAGTTCCAAAAATTGATTGAATGATTGACCTCATGGTTGAGTTCAGTCTCCATGCAACTGATAACTTCATGATCCAAAGCTCCCAACCAATATCATATGGTTGCTCTTTCTGATTTGGGAAGCTGTGGGAAGCGGCAGCACAGGAGGAGTGACCGGTCGAACTATAGCTCCTTAGAGGGAAGTTCCCCTTCTTGTCAAGGGGATGCACCCTCCCACAAGTAGAGCAACAGCTCTCGGGACTCTCCCATGCACCCTGCACACGTGCCCCTGATGTGGTTAAATGCTGAGGTCTGGTCAGCCCCTGACCTTTAAAAATAAGGGTCTACCACAATTCCTCCTCCTTATCCCTTGAGAGTTCTCATCCTTCCATGAGGTCATAGGGAAGTATGCTTTAGCAAGCAGGGTCACAAGGGGGACAGTCTGGAAAATAAGGAACTTGGCCTATTTTTATGCTTTGCTTATTCAACAGTAGCTTCTGTGGTTATTGTATAAAAGCTACAAACTGCTAATAAAGAATGACACTTTGGGTGCAATGGCTCTGAGTGTCCCTCCCGTCCCCTGACTTTCTGTCTCCTCTTTCTTCCTCATTCCCTTGCCTCGGGTCTCTTTACAGATGGTCTCGGTGGCGGGCCGCCGCGACAGGAAGCTCCTACCCTTTTGAACTTGGGCAGACTGTTGTATATGGCCAATCCTCACTCTAAACAAAGATAACCCTTTCAAGTATGACAAAGATTACCTGTCAAGGGCAGAGCCTACCCTCTTTTTAGACAAGGCCAATTCTTTACGCAGATTTAGAAAATATCATCTCTTATTAAATTGGAGATATGAAACACCGGGGGGAAAAAGGTTTAAGGCAAGAAGATAGTAAATAACCAAAGAAACATGGTAAAGTAAAGTTTATCCAGCTAGCTATGAAGACACTTAACTTTCCTGAGCTTCGCTCACCAGATCTATAATGTGAGAGTAGTAGAGTATGTGAGGTCTGATATGATTTGTGATTTTTAAAGGCCTGCAGACTCTTGAAGGATTTCTCCTTTCCAATTTCACAACTAAATTTTACTTGGCGAGAGACTCAAGGAAACTTGTCCAGGGCTCGGCTCTTTGAATCTCACCTTCAAGCTTGAGGATCCTGAATGAACTTCAGGAGGAATTAATGTCAAGGAGTTAATTTGCCTTTGCGAGTGTCTCTTTTAATGAACAAAGTCCGTGTCTCTCCCTCTCACTTCCTTCTCTAAAATTTCTTTTTCCGTGCTGGGTTAACCATCTTCCCTAGATCCCTGAGGAAAGATACAATAATGAATTTGTATGAACGAAATTGAGATAATTTTTCTCAATCTGACTTTTAATATCCATTTCTGAGGGAAAACCACTTTTAATAAGATTTGCTAGGAATATTAATTTAGGCAGAAAACTCAAAATGGCAGAATAACAGAATGCTGTCATCGCTGGATGTGGCCTTATTGGGTCAACTCTCCCACCCCCAAACAAAAGTGCCCTTTTCAGCAGTCTGGGTGGGTGTCCATTTCCCATTAAATGCTCCTCTTCTTTAAAAAAAAAATATTATTATGTATTGGTTTTTAATCTATGTCCAAGTTAATCAGCATACAGTATAATGACCTCAGGAGTAGATTCCAGTGGTCCTTCCCCTACACATAACACCCAGTACTCATCCCAGGAAGGGTCTTCCTTAACGCCCCACGCCCATTTAGCCCACCTGCTCACCCAGAGCCCTTCCAGCAACCCTCAGTTTGTTCTCTGTATTTAAGAGTCTGTTATGTTTTTACCCCCCTCCCTGTTTTTATATTATTTTTGCTTCTTTTCCCTTATGTTCATCTGTTTGGTATCTTAAATTCCAAGATATTTGTCTTTCTCTGACTTATTTTGCTTAGCATAATACTCTCTAGTTCCATCCACATTGTCGCAAATGGTAAGATTTCATCCTTTATAACTGCCAAGTAACACTCCATTGTATATATGTATACCACATCTTCTTTATGCATTCATCCATCGATGCACATTTGGCTGTTTCCATACTTTGGCTGTTGTCAGTTGTACTGCTATAAACATTGGGGTGCATGTGTCGCTTTGAAAGAGCACACTTGTATCCCTTGGATAAATATCTAGTAGTGCAATTGCTGGGTCATAAGGTAAATACTCCCCTTGCTAGGGAGCTCATAAAACTGCCTGCCATTTTAAAGCAACTCAAAACTAAATGCATTACTTTATGGAAGATGCAACACGAGTGTAGGAACTACACTGGTTTTCATTGTTTTTGTTTTTGGTCAAGTGACATTACTAGAACTTTGTAGACTCTCAGATATTATTAGAGATTGATGAATGAAGAAAAGTTAGGCAAGCTTTTGTACTGAAAATGTTAAGAATAGGTATTTTCTGTTTATGATGACATATATGTCACCTTGTATTATATGAAGATTTTCTGTATTTATGTAAAGGATTTACTGGGGATGGCGAATAGATTTCAAAATGAAAGTAGAGAGGGGCACCTGGGTGGCTCAGTTGGATAAGCAGCCAACTTTGGCTCAGGTCATGATCTCACAATTTGTGGGTTTGAGCCCCGCATCAGACTCCGTGCTGACAGCTCAGAGCCTGGAGCCTGCTTCCGATTCTGTGTCTCCATCTCTCTCCATGCCTCCCCCACTCCTGCTTTGTCTGTCTGTCTGTCTCTGTCTCTCAAGATTAAATAAATATTAAAATTTTTTTTTCAAAATGAAAGTAGAGAGGTAGAAAAAAGGTATTCTTTACTCACAGGTATGGGGTAGAAAAAAACCATCATGTCAAGAGGAGTAAAAATGAGGCAGAGAATTTTGATTTTATAGAAACACTATAAGAATGACCATTTGTTATGTCTATGTCTAAAATGATGAAACCTTATAATAGAATCTATCTTGATGTGAACTACATTTCTCTTTTCCCAAGTATGCACAGCATGTAATTGACATGAAATGAGAATAAACCAACCCAGTAGCAAAATTTGGTTATCGATTATATTATTAAATAGCTATAAAGAAATAATGAAGTATAGTACCAGATGTGAAAACTGTAAACAAAAACTCCATGTCTCTTGGTTGGCCAGCTTCTAATCTATTGACCTGTTATAATGATCAGTGAGAATAATATTAATGTGCATATACACTAAAGTTTTTATGCTAAACAATTGATTTCAAATTAGAATTGAATTTTATAATAGGTAAAAAGTGTAGATAAGGTCTAATATATAAAGAACTGAAGTAGAACTCTAGAAGACTAGAGACATTTTGAACAAATATACAAGACAAAATATAGTGACTCTTCCTAATTTGACACCATCTCCTTCCATGGGATCATAGATTCCATGAATCAACCCTTTCTTTTATATCCCTTCTGAAATTTCACAAGTCTCTGTATATCCCCTTGAGAGTATACGGATAGATTTTGTTTTTATGCAGTGGTCCTTTCTGTACAGTTATTTCACTGTAGAGTATAACTTTGAGATCTTTTCATATTAGCACACAAAAATCTACTCTGTTCAGTAGCAGTAGTATCATTTGCCTATGGAAAAAATTTTATATGATGTTTTTTGTTACAGAACATATGTCTCTGAACATTCTTCTAAATCTGTTTTTTAATTTTTATGTTACAATATGTGAAAAAGTGAGACGCATAAGTCACAGCTTTGTGTTGGGCTTTATTCTCAACCCTCATAGAGAAGTTCATTGTGTTATTTTGGCTTTTCGATGTTTTGTAGATTCTTCCCTATGCTACCCGAAAGACCATGCTTTATTTATCCTGTTTGACTCTCTCTCCCTCTCTCTCTCTCTCTCTCTGAGAGGCTCTTTACCAAGTGCTTTGAAGCAAGACCATTTGTAAGAGTAAATTGCCTTGCAGTATATAACACAAAATATTCATTAGTATGAATGATTTTTTCCAGGTAGATAGACAATGCCCATTCAAAAAGGAGTTGGTTTTTTTCATACCTTAATAAGCAGTTTCTTAAAACATAACCTTATCTGCATTATATGTGGCTTATTATGAGATAAAGAGATGAAATATAAATCAAAGTTACTTTAGAAAGTTGGTCTTTAACTCTCTGTGTTTTCTATGAAGAAACTACCCTCATAGAACTGCCAGAATTATTTTTTAGCTTACTTCAAAATATACCTAATGTTCCTTATCTGATACTTGTTAAAACCTTTTAATAATGTGCCTTTCATTCTCATATTGTTTTATATCCTTTCCTTTTGAGTTTCTCATCTCTAGGGCAACTTTTCTCATTACAGTTCACATTTTAATTTCTTTTTTTATTTTCTCTTGGGAAAGAGGAACAGCCATATATGAAATAACATTTTAAGCCCTGCACCCTTTAAATATTTAGTGCGTATTATAATTGCAGTAAAGATAAAACTCTGGGAGTAGATACTTGTTTCTTTATTTGCTTTGCTTCTATTTTTTTTTTAAATGAATGTCAAGCATTTTGTGATTAAAGGTTGTAGTATTATCATTTGTGAACTCCATAGGGAAAGGTGATAGAGTTGAAAGGCTTGAGGGAAAATGCCAGAAGTTTTAGGGCCAGTGCATTAAGGGAGGAGGGCTGGAGAGATAAGCAAGGGAGCCGTACTGCCCCATATTTGAGCACCCCACTTACAAATCAAGGATGTTTGTGTTCTAATCTTGAAGTAACCACCCAATCTGCACTCTTTCAGAGAGAAAATCCGAGTGACAGTGACACCTGGGAGGAACGGTCAAAGCTGTTACCACACGCTCTAGGTCATGCTGACTGGCCTCCTTACGCCTACTCACTTCTGCTGGGCCTGACATTTCTGCACTCCAAGTATACATTATGCTCAGTAGCATTTAAATGAGTAAACAGTTATAACAAATTATCTTCAGAATAAAATAGAAGCCAGCTCTTCTCTCTGTTGTTTTCAGGAGATTTTGTACACCATCCTGGTAAGAGCGCTGGTTTTGAAGTCAGACAAACCTTAGATCAAATTTTGATAATACAGCTATTAAATACATCACCATAATATGTCTGAATCCCTTAGAATATTCAGTCAATGTTCGTACCCTTCATACTTTCCTCAAAGAGACCTTGGTGAAAATTATGTGAAGTTCTCTCAGTCTGTGGTGATAAGTTTAAGAAGTTCAATTACAAAGTTAACCTAACGTGAGAAAAATAACTCTTACTCCAAGAGGTATATCTTCGTCAGATTCTTAACATCGTTAAGTCAGATCGTGTGTTTTTGGATCTTTTAGGCTTCCCCCCGACCCCATCCTCCCTCTGTCCATCCTTCACCCCCTGTTTCTGTGATTCAGTAGGACTCACAGGACTCAGAATGCAATCCTATTCCTACTCATGCCTATGATTTACTACAGAGTGAAAAAGCAAAGAGGGAAGACAGGTGTGTGAAATCCAGAGAAAACTAGGTCTAAGCTTCCAAAAATCATCTCCCTCTGGAGTCGCCCAGAAAATACGTAATTCCTTTAGCAGTCAGTTGTGAGACATGAGAAATGTCACCTACTAGGGAAAGCTGGCCTAGGTCTGTAGGGTTTTTATGGTGGGTCAGTGGCACCTTTTGTCTGTCAGTCTCTGAGAATGAAAGCAAGTATTCAGTAGAAACTATGTAGTTTGCCCAACGGGTTCAGAAGGGTTTAGGCAGCGTGGACTAGTCTCACTTAGGGAAAGTTTTACTTAGTGTGTAGGGAACTATTCACCATTCATGTTCTGGGACACCAGCCAAGTGCAGACCTTGCAAGAAGCCCTTTGGAAGGAGAGTGATCTCAAGTCTATTGTGCTAATTTGTTTTTGTCTAAGTTGTTCTACCCTGCAGCAGAGAACCACCTTGGGAAAAGATTCAAGTAGTGATGGAGCGACATGAACAGTAAGCCCATCATTCAAAGACTACTTCCGCCGTACACAGACATTACAACATTGCCCATAAACAGTCTCTACAAACATTTCAGACATGTATTGAAAAATAGTTTTATGAATTAAACCTTATAATTGTCAATGGTTCACAGTCTGATATGTTTACAAGTTAGTTATGTTTTATTATTCATCACTGGCAAAAAATCTAAGCCAGCAGGGGAAATGTGATAGATCTAATATTGAATGTATAAACACAAGCACTAGGTAACAGATTAAACAAAACAAAGCAATACAAAAAGCATCTTTTCTCCCAAAATATGTTTTTTCCCTTTCTTAAAATTTCAGAAGCAAAATTTATGATTCTCAAATTATTTTTGCATTATACTGGGCTTTGATCATTAGAATGTACTCATACTTTACTCACCCTTTCCTGATACTGTTTTTTTTTATAGTCTACTATTACACTATTTGCATTTTTTGATGAATGATCAACAGGTTTTGCCTGAAGAAAAGATAAGCCTTCTTTACCTGTCTCCAGAATCCCTACAAGAGAGTGGAAAATGCCCAAAGTTCTTTTCTCCTTCCTTCTTTCAAAATTTCCTTCCAATAAAGACAAGTACTCAACTAGCAAACCTTTTCTGGGCACTCGGCATTGCTAAAGATGAGAGAAAGGGAAGAATCTTTGCATTTGGGGTTCATTCCACGCCTTCCACCCCATTCATAAGTGATTATTTTACAGAAGGAGATATTCAGGGTAATGGGTGCCCTTCTTTGCTAGGCTGCTAAGACAAATGATACGTCCCCGGAGATGTCATATATCTCTACACCCTTCTGAATGGTGCGGAACAGGAAATAGCAGTAGCAACTATGAGAGTAATTGTTGATGAACATTGTTGAGCGCTTAGTATGTCCCTCCTGTGCTCTAAGTGCATTATGTATGTAACATCATTTCATTGTCTAAGTGAACTCTATGATGTATGTTTTTATCATCACAATTGCTATCTTCTGCATCTCAAGGATGAAGAAACTGAGGCAAGGGCAGCTTACTTTCCCAGTCACCCCAGGGAGGGACAGTGTAGGATCACACACTAGCACCAACCCTGAGCATTCTCTTGAAGCTGATTTTTGTATCATCGTTCTTATGTGTCTTCCTGGGTATAGGTGGGGGAATAAAATGTGTTTCTGTGTATATATGTATCTGTGTATATAAGTATATATGTATATGTGTATATCTGTATATATAGGTATCTGTGAATATATTCACAGATACCTATATATACAGATATATATATATATATATTCCAACAGAAATGTATATCTTAAAACATTTTAAAAATACTTAGGGGCGCCTGGGTGGCTCAGTCGGTTAAGGCTCCGACTTCGGCTCAGGTCAGATCTCACGTTCCTGGGTTCAAGCCCCGCATCAGGCTCTGTGCTGACAGCTGGCTCCGAGTCTGGAGCCTGCTTCAGATTCTGTGTCTCCTTCTCTCTGCGCTTCTACCCCTCTCATGCTCTGTATCAAAAATAAATAAAATATTTTTAAAAAATACTTAAACATTTTTGAGAGTAGCAGTTTAATCCATTTTAATACACAAGATGTGCTAGCATTTCGCTAGTTGCTTAAGAAGTCTAGAAGTTTCTCATTTCATTCCTAAAATAGAAACAAAACAGAGATTCTTGTTCTTTGTAAATGCTTCCATCTATTAAAAAGCCAAAAAGATAATATTGTTTCTCAGGAAGACTGCAAACTTTCCCTCCATGATGATAAAAAATATTACATATAGATGCATCTTTAAATATGTACTTTGTAAGTTTTCACTTCCAAAGTCATATTTATTTTTGTGACTTGGAAATAAGCAGTTAAGATAGTCTTCAGTGGAAATGGTTGAATTTGTTGCCATCTGGATCAGGGGGCAAATATTTTTGGTAAGGGCTAGAAAGTAGATATATTTTAGTCTTTATTAGCCAAACAATCTCTATCACAATTTCTCAGCCCTACCAGGCAAGATTAAATTAATGAAAGAAAGAAAGAATGAATGAATGAATGAATGAATAGGCCTGTAAATGAGAAGCTTTGTTCCAAAAAAATTTTTATTTATGGATGCTAAAATTTGAACTTCATATAACTTTCATGTCACACAAAATTTTATTCTACTTTTGATTGTTTCCAACCATTCAGAAACATAAAAACTATTCTTAGGTCTGATCGAGTCATTTGCCAGGATTTTGCCCAAGAGCCAGACCTGGATTGCTTCACCCTGCTGAGGACTTTTATTTTGCTTTCGGTTATAGATCATGATCATATAATATGAACCTGACATTATAAACCTCATATGCTCTAACTGTATTTTAGGTAATTAAGAGACGCCAATGAATGTAGAAAGTCTACTACCAGACCACATGGTCAGTGATAATTACAAGATGCGCTGTCTGTGTATTACTAACAAATCTATAATTTCACTCAAAATATTTTTCCTGGGACTAAAATATGTTGGCAGCAACAAAAATATTTTCTAGGGAAAACGAGTTTTTGAATATATCTCATTTGTAATCTAATCTGTCTTTTATTTGATGGTATATATAAGTCTTTCAATACATAAGCAAATGCAAACATTACCTTCATTTTAAGGATGTAATAACTGATATTCAGTGAGGTGACATAATTTACCCAAGGTCTCAAAGCAGCCAGCAATGCCTGGATGTATGCCAGTTCTTCTGGCTCCTAGACATGTTGTCTCCTGAAAAAGCTAACAGTTAATTGACTATTTTAACAGTCATATAGAATGGTTACCAATCTTGTTGAACCTCTTACTACTATAATTATTTTTTAACTGAAAGATTTCATGTTTTGTATAATCTCGAACACCAAAGTGTATAAACTAATGAATATTTCTTCCCGGTTAATAACAATGAAAACACTTAGGGCTTCCTATGATCAAGACCCGGAGATAACATAATTCAATCAACACAATTCCATTTAAAATATAGGAACTTTACATTTAGTTAATCCACTCATTCTCATTATGGGAAATAGTAAGTGTTCTCTTTGGGTCTTTGAAATATTGAATCTAAGCTACAGGCTCCTGTGTCTATTTTTGTAGACTACAGACTCAGAAACTCTATAAATGTGCCACTTTTCTACATTAGTAGGATAATAGTATAATGTTCAGTTTTGGGTGTAGCTTAAGAAAAGTATTTCCCCTGATGGGAGGGGGTGGGCGTTGGATAGGTTTGGCAGAAGTTGGGTCTGACAGTGCTTGTGGCCAGAGAAATGCCAAATCAGGAGACACATATGTTCTAGTAAGATTTCCTCCATTTTGCTCATATAATCTCATAGATCCTTAGGACTGGAAAGACATTTATTATGCTCATCTAGCAGCAATTTGGATAGAAATACCCTCTAGTATCTGTGAAAGTCATCGTCTTCTTCTTAAGCATCTTCGGTGTATTGGGATCTATGTTCTGACAGTTTTAGTTATTAAGGAGTATCTCCTTGGGTCTCATTTATGTCTGTGGTCCTGAAACCTCCATTTGTTATTTTTAGCTCTGCTTTTTGGACTGACTCTGCTGAGATCCACCTTCTCTTGGACGTAAACATTGCTGGAATTATTCTTCATAAGATTGCCTTGTTTCTTACCATAATAATTATAGCTGACATTTATTAAGTGCATATTATGTGCCAGAGACAATTCTGTATGTTCCTTGTGTATCAATAATTTCATTTTTATAATGAGCCCTGAGGTTGGTTCTATTACTATATCCATTTCATAATGAGGAAACTGCGTTATCATGAGGTTTAATTGCTATACTGAAGTCACACAAATGGTTAGTGAGTCACTACTTTTTTAGTAACTGAAGTTTCACATAGATCATTAGTGGGCAGCCAGGATTTAAATCCAAACAGTCTAGCCTCCATGCCTGAGCTGCTAACCCCTAGATTAATATATTTCTTATCATACCTTATTAAATCCTTGGTCATTGGATCATATTCCTATGATTCTAAATTCTTCAAAAGTGGCTTTCCCAGGGTCTGCGAAATGTATTTATTACATCAAACATTCCCTCTTCTCCTTCTCTACTACCTCAGGCCCAGGACAACCATAGAGTCCCAATCATTGAAGGTGGCCAACACAACCCTTTCTTACTTTGTTGTTATATTGAAGAGTCATCAAAAACAGTCAGTCTTGTTCAATGGGCCTATTAAAAAGTAATAAGAATACAGAAGTTATTCTGAACAAAACAAATTCATGGCAGTCACATGGAAAAGTCAAACTCACAGATTCTGCCTATTCACTGACTTGGAAAGAAAAATGTATATTCAAGAAGAAAGTAAATCAGAATATCAAGAGGTGGTGTTTCCTGTTAAATAATGATTAAATGGAGAAAGTTACTTGTATAGATTTTTAGAGAACATCTTGCTATGAATATCATCTTGAGTCATGTTTACTATTTTTACACACTGAGAAACTCAAGGCACTATTTTTCTTTCTTGCATCAGTAAGTTCAATAGAATTAATGCATTCTGCATGTGCTGATTATTCAGAATTCTACCATTCTTTATCTTCCTCTAAATGTAATGTCTCCTCATAAAACACTGTAAATGTAGAAGCCATGGAACCAAAGATTATGTAGGATGTTCCTAGGTGATCAAAAAAAAATCAGTCTCTTTCAAGGAATTTTGACAGTATCTATTACAGTGGAAGCAAAGATGCTCAGATAGTCAAAAAGTAACTTGGATACATAGAATGGTCACTCACCTCTTTTCTCCTTTGGTTAAATTAAGGAGGGGGGTTCCATTTAGTTCTTAAGTTGTGTCATTAGCTCAATTTTTGTTGCTACCCTTATTTTTAAAGTGTGAAGAGCAAAACCAAAATGACAGAAAAATCATTTAAGTAGTTATAGTCTCTTTAATATAGTTCACAGTGTTGATGTTAGGTTCGTAAGAATCCAAGTCTGGTCATGCCATTTGGCTTTGGAGCCCTGATGCAGACATGTACTTATTAGCACAGTATCCTACCATACGCAGGGCCATATCTTCATAGAGACTGGAGCTAGTGAAAAATCAACTAATGCCCCTAAAAACTGTGTCTGGAATGACTGGGTTTTTCTTTCTCTTGTATTAAGAAGGATTTTGCCCTACCAAACATCAGTAATCTATTGTAATTGCTTTTTTGTTTTGACTACAAAGTGTTTGGCTTGTTTAGAACGTAGGGTGATTAATGATCTCAATATCTGTGTGTTCTCTGCCAAATTGAATTTAGTATATTTGCACAGGTGATCACTCTGGCCCGTGTATACACAGAAAGCAAATTAATAATTAAAAACAGATAAGCTACCTGGTGGTCACTTTTAACTTAATTTCTTTAGGCTTGGGCCCACACTTGTAATTCAGAACTCCACTTCAGCGACTTGAGAGCCTTTGTGATCCAGGAATAGAGTCTAGAAAGAGTAATAAGATGAACCTCCTTAAACACAATAAAACCTGCAGTGGGAAAAATTCTGGAGTGGGGGAGTGGTTAGGGATGTAGTATGAAAAAGGCATTCTCCATTCTTCTTTTTTTCATAAAATAAACTCAACAGTATGCATTTTTCACCCCCTGGTGGAGTAATGCAGAAGATGAGACAGAGAAAAAAATATAAGAGTTCATAAAAGGTTATGAAACCCTTCTCTATGTCCATTGTGTTGTGGAGTGTGACATGAACAACTTATAAACATCCAGCCCTGGGCCTTGTATCTCTGGCTACTCAGTGCCTGGCACAGAAGAGAACTCAGTTAAGGTATGTTGAATGTAGGATTGCTGGGTGGCTCAGTCGGTTGAGCATTCTACTAGAGCTCAGGTCATGATCTTGGAGTTCCTGAGTTTGAGCCCCGCGTCGGGCTCTGTGCTGATAGCTCAGAGCCTGGAGCTGCTTCAGATTCTGTGTCTCCTGTCTGTCTGCCCCTCCCCTGCTCATTCTCTGTCTCTCTCTCTCTCTCTCTCAAAAATAAATAAGAAAAAAGATATGTTGAATGTACACACAAAAATGTGATCAGTGCAGAAGTAGCCCAATCTTAGAGAAACAGCAAACTCAACCACAGCTACCACATTTTAAAAATCCTTCTTTTTTCTTAAATTCTTGAAGAGGCTTATTTTGCATTTATCTGCTGGAATAAAATAATGGTCTTGACCAGTCCAGTTGTTTCCTTCCCCAGAAGCAAACAAGTCCCGGGTATGGTATTCAGACTCCATCTTCACAGAGAGGCAAAGGACATTTATTTTTGCCAAACATACTCTGCATTTCACAAATGATACATGAGGATTAGTGTCCAGTATTCACTGTACCATTAAACTGCATTTTTCCCCTTTTACTTTCTTTCTTTTTTTTATTTAAGGCCAGATGCCATTTTAATCTAAATCTGCAGGAGCTAGCCACAAGAGAATTACCCTGTGAGGTTACATTTGGATTGGTTTTACTCAGTAAAGTGACATGAAAATAGAAGCCAAAGCATTCGACAGAATTTCTAAGAGACAAGCTTATTAGTTTTCTTATGTATTAAAGTGACTAAAGCATCAATGGTGCTTTCACAGATCTTACACCGTCATGAATACATGTCAGAAGATGCTCTGGACTTGTGACTAATTATTACAACAACATCGTAAACTTTCAAGAATGACTTAAAATTACTTGCACCTTGGGGGCGCCTGGGTGGCTCTGTCGCTTAAGGGACTCTTGATTTCGGTTCAGATCATGCTCTCACACTGCGTGAGTTCCAGCCCCGCACTAGGCTCTGCGCTGACAGCTTGGAGCCTGCGTGGACCCCCGCTCTCCTCTCTCTGCATCTCCCCTGCTCATGCGGTCTCTGTGTCTCTTTCAAAGTAAATAAATAATTAATTAATTTAAAAAATTGCTTGCACCCTTTAGCTTATTATAAATTGTTATTCTCAAAATGTATGCTAATTGTCTAAGTTTCTTCATAAAACATGATGGACAGACAATGGGGTTTGAATGCAAGGTACACTTCAGGAAAGGGGTGAGCACGATTTTCTGAGCAGGGGAGGGAGAACGTTTCAAACAGATTTGAGGGTTTCCTGAGTGGCTCAGTTGGCTGAGTGTCTGACTCTTCATTTCAGCTCAGGTCATGATCCCAGGGTCGTGGGAACCATCCCCTCATCGGACTCCGGACTCCGTGCTGAGCGTGGCGCCTGCTTGAGATTCTTTCTCTCTTTTTCTGCTCCTTGCCCCCTCCCCCGGTTGTGCTCTCTCTTTCTCTCTAAAATTAAAAAAAAAAGAGATAATAATAAAATTTAAAAACCCAAATTTTGAATGAAACTCTATGTAGATTTAAAAAATAGAAGATGAGGGACGTCTGGGTGGCTCAGTCAGTTAAGCATCCAACTTCCACTCAGGTCATGATCTCACGGTTCGTGAGTTTGAGCCCTGCATCGGGCTCTGTGCTGACAGCTCAGAGCCTGGAGCCTGCTTCACATTCTGTGTCTCCCCCTTCTCTCCGCCCCTCTCCAGCTCATGCTCTGTCTGTCTCTGTCTCTCAATAATAAATAAACATTTTTAAAAAAGGTGATATTAATTAATGGTGGCTTAGTGATGTAGTTTCCACTTAATTATTATAGCAATATAGTCAATGTTAGGGATAGGAGCAATAGAAATTATAAAAGAATAATTAGCATGTCATTGCAGTAAGTTAGCATTTTAATACTGTTTTTTACTCAGTTCCTGGAAAAAACTGGTGGCCTTTCACAGTGCATTGAATCCCTAAAGCCACCATGTGCTGCGGGTCACCTGCTTAGCTCAGGACTGCCCGTGTCCGTGTCCTAAGTGCCAAGGAGACTATGGTGTGAATGGCCTTCCCAGCGTGTCACGTGACTCAGTAGCCCTCACGTCTCCATGTTTGATGCAGAAAATCAAAGGGTGTGTAAAATGCAATTTCTGCTTTTGAGAAACTTATGGAATAAGAGAGAGAGACATTTTATATGACAAAAGATCTCATGGTCAAAGTGCTAATTAACTTACCTTTGGTCAAATACAGCTAAGTGAGAAGAGTATAGAATATCTGAAACTTAGATAACTGTTCTAACTTAAACTCTACTGTTAGTAGCATCATATTGTACTGATTTCTTTTAACCCAGAACTTTGTACCAGGAATATAATGATTTTTTTTGTAAATTATCATTAAAAAAAAACTTTGTGAGAAACTACGTAGTAATATGCTAGTACCAGCTGTTTCCAGATTCTGCTGGAAAACGTATGCTCAAGGTTTTATTAGTTTTTATTTGAGTTAGGCTTTTTGTGACATTTAGTTGAAATAATCTTGTGCCGTTGCGAAATGCAGGCTTTAGGAACACCTGATGTGGCCACAGTCACACTTCACATTTAACTTCACCTCCATCCACTGTTTATTGGTTGAATGTAGCTGAAAATAGCTGGTTGAGCTTTTTAACCTCAGGTTTTTGCACAGAGAAGGGGATTGATAATACCGGTGTTCTGATCATATATTACCCAAGCACTTAATGCTTCTGAGAGACTCAGTGATGTGTGTGTGTGTGCGCGTGCGCACGTGGTCTCAGGTGTGTCGAACACTTACGGTAATTCCCCTTAATCCATGGGACATATATTCCAGATCCCCAGTGTCTGGGAACTAAGAAGCCCTGCATGTACTATGTTTTTTCCTGTACGCACGTACCAATGATGAATTGTAATTTATAAATTAGATACAGTAAGACATTAACAACAGAAACTATCAATAAAGTAGAACAGTCGTGACAGTATGCCTGTCACGGAATTATGTGAATGTGGTCTCTTTCTCCCAAAATAACGTGGTGGGCTGTGCTCACCCTTCTTGTGCGGAGGTGAGGTAACGCTGTGGGATGAGGTGAAGGGAGGCGGGTGACCGAGACGCTGTCCTGATCGATGGACACAACGTCCAGGGAGGATCATGTGCTTCTAACTTTGGACTGCAGGTAACTGAAACCGTAGAAGCTGGAAGGGTGGTTGTGGGAGAACTACTCTATTTACAAGTACGTATTTCAAACCCATGTGTCTGATGTTTTTATTTGAAGATACATTGCCGACAGTCATTTCTTCTCCTCACAAAAAGATGTAAACATGGCCTCATAGATTTAAAAGAGTTGATTTAATGGGGCTCAGTCAGTTATGTGTGCAACTCTTGATTTCTTGATTTTTGTCTCAGGTCAGGGTCTTATGGTGCTGAGTTCCAGCTGCACTGGGGTCTGTGCTGGGCATGGAGCCTGCTTAAGGGGCTCTCCCTCTCCTTCCCTCTGCCCTGCCCCCATTGGGTGTGGACCCATGCCCTCTCTCTCTCTCTCTCAAAAAAAAAAGAAGTTTTTAATTAAAAGAAATAAAATAGTTGATTTAGAAAATAGGGGCAAGTATGCAGGGGTGCCTGGGTGGCCCAGTCAGTCAAGCGTCTGACTCTTGATTTTGGCTCAGGGCATGATGTCACAGTTTGTGAATTTGAGCCTCACATCAGGCTCTGCACTGTCAGTGTGGAGACTGCTGGGGATTTTCTGCCCCTCCCCTGCTACTGATAACACACACACACTCTCACTCAAGTTAATTAATTAATTAATGAAAAGTATATCTGCAGTTAAGTTGTTTTGTTCAACTCCAACGTAAATAGCAAGTAAATGATATATTTTATAAGTATATGCCAAGTTGTGGCTGAATCTAGAAAGCCTAAACTTGTTTAAATTTTCATTATGTATTGTCTATTTGCAAACAATAGAGTTATTGAACACATTTCCTTATACTGCATATGAGTTACTCAGAAAAGCTGTGATAGCTTAGGGAATGTCTAGAACATTCTGAATTTAGGGATACCTGGGTGGCTCAGTCATTTGAGTGTCCGGGTTGGCCTCAGGTAATGATCTTGTGATTCTTGAGTTCGAGCCCTGCATCAGGCTCTGAGCTGTCAGCACAGACATCTGGAGCTGGCTTCAGATTCTGTGTCTCCCTCTCTCTGCCCCTCTCCACTTGTGCTCTGTCTCTCTCTCTCTTTTTTTTTTCTCTCTCTCAAAAAAAAATAAACATTTAAAATTTTCGAATTTTAAGCATGGAAGATACTGATAATCTCCCACAACAGGCACCATGTATCTTTCTCAGAAGTAGCCTTGCATGGAATAAACCATAAGTCTTAATCAGAATACTTTGGAGATTTTATATTTATGGTGGGAAAGAGACTAAAATATCTTTGGTCCCTTTTAGCAAATTGGTAAAATTCTTGAGTTATTTCCATTATTAAACAGTGTCTGAAAAGTAGATAACACTTTTATGCTGTTGATACTATTTGGCGTGTATGTGCAGACAGTCCAAGTATAAATCAGTTAGTTACTAGCTCGGGTAACAGGTGACTATATATGTTGCACTGGTGACTATAAAAGTCTGTATTTATAGTTCTTGACAGAGTATATTTAGAAGCACCACATATATTATGAAACGTTTTCTGTTGATATATATATTCCAAATTTAATGTAAATTAAGAATCTATAGAATGTTCTAAAACATCAGAATAAGCAGATTAAAAAATTATTCCAGGGGCGCCTATGTGGCTCAGTTGGTTGAGCGTCTGACTTCGACTCAGGTCATGATCTCACCGCTCATGGGTTCGAGCCCTGCATCAGGCTCTGTGCTGACAGCTAGCTCAGAGCCTGGAGCCTGCTTCAGAGTCTGTGTGTCCCTCTCTCTCTTCCCCTATGCTCTGTCTCTCTCTGTTTCTCAATAATAAATAAATGTTTAAAAAATTTGAAGAGAATGATTCCAAACTTTAAAAACTCAGAATAGTTATTGAAATCCAATAGATGACAAAAAGCAAAATGAAAAATACTTACAGAGATGCTAAAAACAACACAACAACCACTTGAAAGAAAACATAAAACATGAAGAAAATTCTCTACTGAAAATAGAAATTTATTTTTCAGAATCCAACTTTGAGTTTGTAATATGTACTACAAAATAGTTTATGGAATTTCTTAGATAGTGTAATATAAAGTGCTTGGTATCGGAGCTCTATGGAGTATTAAATATATACATGTTATTCAGTGATATTAAAGAATGGAAATATAATGCAACAGGGGGCTAAGCTGACGTCCCTTTTGACAAGTAATATCAAAGGCTGGCATTATCCTTGCTAGCATTGTAGAAGTACTGGAAGGAAAAGAATCCCTTTAAAGTTCCCAAACAACAAAACCACTTCTTCAAAGATACAGAAGCAGCTCATATGTGTATTCATGAGTCGTATATGAACACAGAATAAAATAATAACTGCCATATTGAATCAAAACTACATTTTATGATGCCCAATATCTCATCTTTACAGAGCCTGGAGATAATTGTGGCATTTTTTTATGAGTCTTCAATGTGTTTCTATCAAAATTCTATGATTGAATTATAAGCACATGGCTTAAATCCCTTCTTATCAAGCAAAAGTTTGTTCAAGTTGATATTTCCCAAATTGTGTTTCATAAACATTTCATTCTATAAAATCCCACACTCTAAAACAATTCTATACTCAAATGAGTTGGGAAAACCTGCATTTTAAAATTACTTCTTGGACAGTGGGGAAAAGACATTGATGCTCACCAACCATAAATTAGCATCTTTCTGTTTTCCAGTCCCATAGGGCACTGGCCTATGTGACCAGTTATAACCAGTACAATGTGAGCAGAGTGAAGTAAATTTCACCATAAGACATTGGAAAACTTGTGAGCTGGGCATTAGTGACTGTTCTGTTTGTTCGGTTGTTTGTCTTTTCTTACCTTGGTGATGAGGAAAGCCCCACATTACAGGCGATACAAGTACAACATGGTGGCATCCCCCCGGGGGATCTGTGTGGACAGAGCACCGGTGCCGTCCTGTGATGGGCATGTAGTGTGGACGGTGAATAAACGTGTAATGTGTGAAGCCACTAGAGTTCAGGGTTTGTTAGCAAGATATAATGTAGCATATACTGACCTAGCATACATTGGATATATAACACATATTGGATAATAAAAGCTCTTAGAAGTAAAGGGAACTGTTAAGCTGTTTCTCTGTTATATCCCAAACTTATGTGACTATGAAAACTTATTTTTTCCCCAGAATCCATCCATCTCCCTTTGGTATGGTGTTCTGTGAAGCCATTTATGAAACACTGACTTTATTATTTTATTTTTTTACATTTATTTATTTTTTGAGAGATTGAGTAAGACAGAGCATGAGCGGGGAGGGTTAGAGAGAGAAGGAGACACAGAATCTAAAGCAGGCTCCAGGCTCTGAGCAAGCATTTTGCACAGAGCCTGATGCAGGGCTCGAACCCACTAACCGTGAGATCATGACCTGAGCCAAAGTTGGATGCTTAACCGAGTGAGCCACTCAGGAGCCCCTGAAACACTGATTTTAAATGTTTCTTTACTCTACATTATCATGCTCTTTAATGGTATGGGATTTGAAGGCTTACTATCCACATGATAAGAGAGTGAAACACTTTCTTTTATTTCCCAAATATTACTTTCAGGGTTTGGGGATACATATTTATAATGAATGGAAAATTCATGGCCATTTTTATATTTCTTTTATTGCTCTGCATTGTAAACACATCGTGTCTCATCCTTCACCTGTTCAGAGTGGTGGCTTCTCATGAAATAACAGTAATAATGAAAGACCCTCTTGAAGTGGTGCAAGTCTTTGATAGATTTAGTTGGTCTTTTCTGGATTTTTCCGAGTTTTCTTGTTCATAATTGGGTACCAAAGTTTTTTCTTACAAATAATTTACAATATGTTTTATAAAGGAGTAAGATGTTTTTCTATTGAGTTGTTGTCGATAGCTTTAAAAATTTAGTCTGAGCACGTGGAGACACTGGAAAAAAAGGAATTCATTTTGCTTCCCGGTTCTCTTTTTTCAGGTGGAAGTTTGTTGACCGTAGCATCTCCTCTGAAGGGTCCTTTTCCTATTCCTCTAAAACTATTACTATTTTAGTCTATTCACATACACTGAGAAGCTGTTTCTCTGGTTTATTTTCAAAAACAATGTAAGATAATCTAGAATCTTTAGTATTTCATTATATCTTTTTGGACCATTTATTAAAATTGTACAGTGCCAGTTCTCATGGCTGGAGTATCAGCCATTGATAACATTTTTTTCCCCTAGCGAGCACATTTCTGCTTACAAAAGGGAATATTTAGCCCTTCCTTACATTTCCCATGCTTATGGTAATTAATTAAAAAATCTTTCTCTCTAATTTCAAAGCCATACACCAATATTACACTACCTTTTCTTCAATATGTTATGCTTGCTACAGTATTTAGTGGATTACCTTTCAATGTAGGCATCACTGATTTCCTTGATATAAAAATAAAATTTGCTTGATCTTTTATCCTCATATCAATTTTAGAGTCAATGTCAGCTTTACTCTTTAAAGAGAGAGAGAGAGAGGGCGGGAGAGAGGGAGGGCCCGAGGGAGGGAGGAAGAAAGAGAGAGAGCAAGACAGCAAGAGCAGGGAAGGAGCAGAGAGAAAGGGATACACAGAATTGGAAGCAGGCTCCAGGCTCTGAGTTGTCAGCACAGAGCCTGATGTGGAGCTCAAACTCATGAACTGTGAGATCACCACGTGAGCCGAAGTCAAGACGCTTAACCAGCTAAGCCACCCAGGCACCCACTCCTTCCTTTTAATATAGATACTGATCAAAGAACTTGTTTGCCTTCTCTTCCTCAATGTCATATCTGCCTCCTTACCTTCCGCCATTTCTTCCAGGTAGATGATTTGGAAATCACACGTCCCATCCAGACCAAATTTTTTTTAACTCACCCCGTATTTCCAGGTGTACCCACACAAAATTCTAGCAGCATCTGCCAGTACATACACAGTTCATATTCAAAGCTTACACGTTATGCAGCTCACCAAAAGTGCAATTTCCTTTTTCCTTACATTCATCTAAAACTAGTATAACTACTGTCCTAGTCACGTACATTCCAACTTACTTACACCCTTTGGAGGAGCCATTTAAGAAGTCATTTCGGGGTACCTGGGTGACTCAATCCATTGAGCATCTGACTCTTGATTTCAGTTCAGGTCATGATCTCATGTTCCTGGGTTCAAGCCCTCTGTAAGGTTTATGCTAACAATATGAAGCCTGCTTAAGATTCTCTCTCTTCCTCTCTCTGCCCCTCCCTGCTCACACTCTTTCTCTCTCTCAAATAAATATATATATATTTTAAAATCATCTTTCCTTGTATTGCATGCACACTAAGCATATGTTCTGGATTTGCATGCACACTAAGCATATGTTCTGGATAATTCCTCATTCATATTCTCTGCCCTATTGTTATATAGCTCTATTAGAATTTGCCCAAACAGTTTGCCTCACTGTTAGATTGATTTTGAAAGCATGTACCTTATCAGTAAGAAGCTTGGTGGAGTAAAAGTAAATATAAAGGTCACTGTTTTATTTTCATTTTAAAGTTCGGCCAGTTAAAACCTATTAAACCTAACATTTAATAAACTATATGAGAAGTACTGAAACTTATCCATTAACTTTCCTCACAAGAAACTGTCAATCTTTTATTTCTCTTACTAAATTCTATTTGACATTCAGTTTAGAATCTAAAGGATGTAATGAAAACCCTTAAGGTAATGACCGTGAAATAGCAATATAGGCTGACATTTAATGAAGGAGATGGGCACATCTCCTACCCGAAGAGAAGATGTGAGGATTGAAAGTCACACTGATTAGATGTTCAGTCTGTTCATCTTTCCTCAGAATCTCTGGGGAACTATTAGTACTTAACTTCCAACCAAAACAGTATCTGTGCAATTATTTCACAATTTCACATTGTTTAAAGTTTACTGATGAAAGGGGTAAAGCTATTTATCATTTAATACCAAATTTAATATTTACCATCAGATGTAGTATGAAATCTTTCAAAATCTTGACAATCCTGAAGAGTCCACATTTTGTTTACAGTAATATAAGTAAACACATATTTCTGATTTTGTTATCAGTATTATTTCATATCAGTTGCTTGTTCAGTTAACCGAAAAACTCAGTTGTAGAATTTGAGATGGGGACATGCTAGCTAGTTCAATGAAACATCATCTTCATTATCAAATATCTAAGGTGACAGTGGAGTGCACACTTGGAATGTCACACAATTCGTTTTAGTTCCCACTGGATGTAAATCAAAAGGTTACACTGACAACTTGTCCTGGACTCCTAGAATAAGAGCCAGAAATTTAGGCATATTTCACTAACTCACACTGTGGATAATTTGTAGAGATCTCAGAGGTTATCACAAGATATGCTCAATAGTGTTTTAGACCTTTATTTAAACCATGTTAGCATAAAAACTTCAAATTAAACTATGACCATATGTAACAGGTTGCCTTTCAGTTAAAAAACGTAGTGATGCAAGAACTTTTATCTAGCAGTCAACTTAAGAACTCTCTCAAGCCCTGTTCTCCTGCGTTGGCAAAATAAGTGTTTTTTGTGAAGTCATCTAAGTGTCCCCAGCAAGGTCCATCAACCTTTATGATCCTCAATTACAGATACTCTCATAGACTTCCCTTCCTGTTCACATTTATCGTGGTTCTCACCGCTGATGATTACGTGGTTGGCCATGAACACCATCTTTGTCCATAACTCTGACTGTGAGTATCTACAAGATAAACCCAGTAAGCATATTTCTCTGAGGACTTGCTGACTCCTTGCTTCTCCTGGAGAATATCCTCTTGGCTCTTTACTCTCCCAATCCTGAGTTTTTGCCATTTCTCAAGGATCCTACCAGAGAAGGAAGCATAGGGCAAGTCTATCTCCCCTCTTGTCCCTGTGACTTGTGTCTGTTTCCCTCACTTCCTTGTCTCCAGCCCAAAGAAAGGGAAGCAGAAAAACCAGAGATTATCAGAGATTTATTGCTTTTCACTGTAACACCTCCTTTCCAGGAGGGGCTAAAGAAACAAAGGAAAAGGTAATGAAGTTAATATTCCTCATCATTCTTATAAGTTTCATAGTACACCATACTCTCTCAAAACATGACAAGTATCTTAATATATTTGCACATCCATAATGTATCATGCCTTCTTTTTCATTCTTCTGGAATAATTTTTCCTCTTGCTATAGTACTTTAAGAGTATTTCCAAATACTATTTGTATGTATATCTATGTATTGCAAAACTTTTAAAGTCTTAGATGCCTCTAATATTCATTTTATTCTTACTTTTAAATGACGAAATGGCTACATATAACATTACAGGCCACAGTTTCCTTCCCTTTTATATTTAGAAGGCTTAATCCTTTATCTCTTTGATTCAGGACATCTAATGTCTGTGTAATCTTGTACCTTTGCTCCATGGTTCTATAAGCCTTTAGAATGTTTCTGTCTTTATTTAGAATTTTCTGTGATGCATCTAGGAGTAGATTTTTAATTCCACCCATTATGTGTGTGTATTAGTTGCAAGAGAGGTGTGTAAGAGATCATGAAAACTGGGGGAAATCCTCAGAATCATAGAATTACCCATTTGGGGTGTGTGTGTGTGTGTGTGTGTGTGTGTGTGTGTGTGTGTGAATCACCTTCTTCAGAACCTTGATCCTACAGGCCCTTTACCCCTCAGGAAAGCTCCACAGGCTTTCAAGAGGCTCAAAAGCTTTTCATGTTGAATAAATGCTTCTTCAAGACATCTCACCCCCACCTCAAGTGGGTGGTTCATCTTGATCAGGGGGAGGATATATAGAAATAGCCTGTGAGCAATGGAATATAAATAGCTTGTGAGCAATAGTATAGAAATAGCCTCTGAGCATGGTTTCTCCTTTAGTCCCTACCTACCCCACCCACCGTTTTGGGGTGTTACACTTCCCCAGCACGGCACACCTACCCCTCTTTGATGTGACGTGCTGACTGGATATAGCTCTCAGTCTTCCAAAAGTTACACTTGGGCACCAAGAGCTGAGTAGGTGTGTGTGAGCTCTTGGCATTCTTCCTTTCAATCCCTGTTTCACAGGACAGCAAAGCCTTGGATTACAAGTCGCTTGTTTTGCAAGCGTTCCACAAGATGAGCACACATTTCTAATAAACTTTAACTTGATAAACGAGGGATGTCTTGAAGTAGATGCCGAAGGTCATAGATTCACAAATGAGACATAGGCTTTTGAAATTCGTTTTGATATACGAGTGCTTTGGATTACAACCATGTTTCTGGCACAAATTATACTCAAAAACCAGGGTTTTACTATATTTTCAGACATGCACTCCTAACCCATGGGTTGTCCTTTTGATAGTTTGTCTTCATTGAAAATAAGAAGTTGGGGCACCTGGGTGACTCAGATGGTTAAGCATCTGACTCTTAGTATCAGCTCAGGTCATGATCTCATGTGTCATGGGTTTGAGCCCTACGTTTGGCTCTTTACTAAAAGTGTGGAATCTGTTGAAATTCTCTGTCTCTCTTTCTCTCTGCCCCTCCTCTAAGCTTTCTCTCTCTCACAATAAATACATAAACATTTAAAAAAAATAAGAAATCAGTGTTTGAGGATGCTGAGTTAAATGATCATACTCTACTACCATCTTTCCTCTGCTGCCTGAAAATGAATATACCAATATCCAATAAAAACTTGTATATAACATTAATGATATTGGTAATATTGACACTTTACACACACAAGCAGTGTTTGGAAAATTAACAAACCCCAAAATTTAATAAGTAACAGAGCCATATTTTATATTCAGGTTTTCCTGACTCCCAATTATTTTTCAAAAACCAAAGCATTTGGACTTGAAGGTGGAAGAGGTTGACATACCAGCTCCATCAGTGCTGTATAACTTCTCTGTGCCTCAATTTTCTCAATTGTTAATTGAGAATATGAAAGCCATTCATAGTTGCTGTGAACATTAAGCTGAACTAAACCAATAATGTGTCTGGCTATGCCTAGTATCATCCCATGTTGGCCTTCGGTAAATGTTTGCTGAATTTGAATTTGTGGGAAATTAATCCATATTCCATTTTTTCAATAGAAAACCCTATTCATAGTACTGTCTGATTAGTTGTCATATTTTTCATATTTTTTCACAGTAAAATAAACTAGACTTACATACGTCAGAGACGTATCTAGTAGCAATACTTGACTGTTGATAAATAATAATGTAAGGAGGACAAACAATGCAGAAACACAGGTGAAACACAAAGTGATTTGGAATATCCCATCTGCATTCCAGGACCTTCTTTTCTACACTGAACACACTTCCTGGACCGCAGTAACAGATGAGCGATCTCAGTGAGGATTTCTGGTCACCTCACATGGTGAGAAGTGGTATCAAGCACCTGAATTCCACACCGAGATCATTCAAGAATTATATGACATTTTCCAAGCACCTGTACCTCATAAATCTGTAGATGCTAAGTGTGTTTACCATAAGCAACCCTATAAAAGGGACATCTGATAAAATAATTTGATAAATAAGGAATTTCCTCTAGGCAAATACTAGTTTATTTACCAGAAGGGATCAGAATTTATACTGGAGTCACCGAAGCCTTTTTTCTTCTGGAAGAGAAATAGATCATAGGCTGTGCTCAGTTTATATCCTCCATGTGGCATAAATATAACCAAGGTTGTTGTAGTAAACACTGAGATAAATATTGTAATCTCATCCCTAATATCAAATATTTTCAACTGTGAATTGAGCAAAATCAAGTCAAATATATATTGAGTACCTATTGTATGCATGGTAAATTTGACACAGATATATGTATTTGAGACCCAAATCCCGTTTGATGTCTAGAAATATTTGCTTCCTGTTGAGACATGATCACATTTTAATTATTCAAACAGAATCCCTTATATAACATAAACCAAGAGGAAACAATTTCATATGAGGTAACAGAAGAATTCCCAGAAAGTTTTTCCAGATTACTGGCAGACTGAAGTATGGGATGAAGAATTTTTTTAATTAATCAAGACAAGGAATATTTTTCCCATTAGAGAATCAAATAACTGAAGGGGAGGTGTGTGTGTGTGTACATATATATGCATGTATTTGTCTCTTTAAGTTTCTTTTCTTGTTTGTGTGTTCACATTAACTGGGAATTTTTGAATATTCTATTTTCATTTTAACAGCATTTCTGAAATCTGTGTTAAATATAGTGTGTCATAGAGGAAAGCAGAGGAGGAAGGAACGAAAGAAGAATGAGTTAGTACTGAAAATAACATTTACTAAAAGCCTACTTTGTAGCAGAAAAGATAGTAAGAGTTTCTTTGTGAATGCTAGGTTAACTTGAAGTTATAGCAAGGATCTGTGGCTGCTTTTCTTTTTTAATTAGAATTCTAATATCTTGTGTAGGAAATTTATTGTCGGGGGCCTCTAGAAGACACGTTCTCTGAAATACCCCTCAGGTAATGCGATCAGTCTTGGTAAAATGACCAGGTTGCTTCTTGCTGATTGGAACTTTGTGAAAAACAAGAAATTGCTTTGACTCCAGAGCAGAAAAGAGTCACAGATCTTTCTTACTAAATTAATTGATCTTGCAAGAAAATTGAGAAAGATCGCCAAAGGCAAGATTACCCCCCAGGGAGTTCAGTTTTAAACCATGAGGTTACATGGATATCAAGTGCATTTATTTGAGTAAAAATATTACGGTTTAATAATAATCGTGGTGATTGTGATACAGTACGAAGTAAGCATGTTGGAAACTGTGGAGCCTCTCATCAAGGAGGCAGTTGCTACGTTATGATCAAGGGCTAAACCAGTTCAGAGGATGGTGGCTGCAAACATTTTATTATTTCGCTCAGTTGAAATCATCTAGAGAAGTCTCCTGTGTAAACTACAATCTGGAAACCTTTCCTTCAATACACAGGGCTGAGGGTGTGGCAGAAAAGAAGAAAAAAAGAAATTATATTTGCAAGCACACTGGTGCTTTCCTGAGAACATGATGGTGTCAGATTCGCATCAGTGAACATTTACTCTTGAAAACAAATCCCTATTACTCTTTGCATAGATGGCCACTGAGCTAAGGAAAAGGCCAGTTGGTTTTAGGGGGAAAAATAAAATGAAACACAGGAGACGTTGAAGCAGTGAGAAGTTGGTGAGGGTACTCTGAAGTGGGTTTTATCACATGCAGATTTATTTTTAACTCTGAATATTTAGTATTACACGGAACACTGGAGCCACGTTCAAAGGTTCTGATTTAGAAGCCTGAGAGAAATCTAGTCAAAATATACAGTATACACACCCGTGAGTCTTGCCCTAGCTCAACAAAACATCTCATCACTTTTGTTGTTTTATACCTTGAAAAAGCCCAAGAGAGATGCTGACTATGGAAATAGACTGCCTACAAATGTTACCCAAGTTCAGCTCCGTGGTTATATAGCATAGTAACTTCAGACACATAATTTTTTCATGTGTTCACAAAGTAATAATTTATATTAACTTAGTTTCAATGCATAAAAAGATCACATTTTTATGTTTCGTTTAGCTTTAAAAGACATCTATTTTAAAGAGATAAAGACAATATTTTATAAATGTACCTGTCAACTTGGCTAAGAAAATTGGTCTTGTGGTGTTATTCAAGCCACATGTTAGATTTATGCTGAATCTAAAATTTGGGGACAAATGTATTTACATGATTTTTAATGTTGTGGTGGGCTTAACTTTTATTGTTTAATTGAGAGTATACTCCACAGCACAGTGATGCCAAGAATAAAGCTTCAGTGGAGGAGAGAAGATATTTTATTGTCTCAAGAGCTGATTCTATTCTCCTATCATATCAGGGGAAGGGAGTGCATTTCTGAGGTTGACTATTAACAACGGCGTTCCTTTTAAGCCCTGTAAAGATCACACGACTTTACTTTTCTCGGCTGTGTTCTATTTATTCTAGCACCAATTTACTCTTTTCAAATCATCCCCTGAATTGTTATTTGATGATCTAATACAGAGTATATACCGGCAAAGAGAGTGTTCTTTTCTTTGGCATTATGTAAGCTTCAGAAAAAAAAATTGCACTGCTATAAAATATGAAAATCTTGCAACTGCAAATCAGGTTGGAAAAGTTTTCATGCCTCATTAATACTTGTGCTATAAATTCAGGTCTAACAGTTTGACAAAGTAATATTTCAAATTGCAATAATCACAGGAGTGTTTATTTTCATAGTTTGAAATGCCAAGCAGAGTTAATAAACATCCCCAAATGGATTCTTTCTGATAAAAGAATATCAATGTCGTTTGCTTGTTATCCTAGGGATTTAAGTTGAATCATATCAAAGAACCAATTCTGTCTTTCAAGTTCCTCATGCATTTTTTCCTGTTTTTTTCTTAATTCTCAGAGTTTGGAATGGACGTGATAATACACACCTCTAAGAAAAAACTGGGGCTATGCATGCATGCCCTTTTTTTTTTTTTAACCGTGATGGTTTCCAAAATTGAATGAAAGAGTCTCTCAGAGTCTAAATAACTTTTGTGGACAGGAAAACTCCCTAAATATCCTTAACTTAATGCACAGGTTCCTTTGAAATATCTTAAAATCTTAATTACAGAGTCAAGACAGATCCGTAATGCTGTCTACATATATATAGTGATGATAGTGAGATCATATAGTGTGACTTTTAACTGTGACTAAATTTTCAAATCATAAACTTAGAGGTGTCAGAAACCTAGTCTTGTCCTTTTATTCACAGTCAAAGAGATAAAGTACAGAAAGCCATGACACTTTTCCAAGATGATATTCTTTTCCACGATGACATTTCACACAGTGGCCACTGCAACTGGGTCTTCTGACTTTCAGCTCAAAATTATGTTCCCTGTGCTCTCTATAGCCTCAGGAGAGATACAGGGAAGATACGATCCTTATATTGTTAAATAATTATACATCCTCAGAAGGTTGCAAAGATCTTACCAAGAGGTCCCATGTACCTTTCAACTAGTTTCTTCTGGCAATGGTTACATCTTACAGAACCACAGTACAATTAGCTGTCCTTGGTACAATGTGAATAATATCTATCATATATGTTAATGCATGTAACCACCACTGCAATTAACATCCAGAACTATTATTTTACTGCAAACATTCCTCTTAGCTTCCTGCCTTTCATAGTCAAATTTACTACTATCCCTCAGCCCTACACATAGTAAATATGACTGACAGGCTGTTAAAAGTAGAAATCGTAACTCCCTCCAAGTCCTTTTCAGCCATTTTTCTTAAATAATCTCTTAGCTCTACCTTCTTGCATCTCTTTTTGTGGGATTCTGATGACATGCATGATAGATCTTTTGTTACAGTCTCACAGGTGCCTGAGACTCTGTTCTGGTTTTGTTTACTTTTTGTTTGTTTGTTTGTTTGTTTGTTTTTCCCCAGTCCATTTCCCCTCCGTTGTTCAGGTTGGGTCATTTGTACTTTTCTGTCTTATTCACAGATTTTTTTCCCCATTGATCACTTACTATTATTATTATTATTATTATTATTAAGTTTATTTTTTTTAATATTTTTTAATGTTTTTATTTTTGAGAGACAGAGAGAGAGAGTGCGAGCAGGGGAGGGTCAGAGAGAGAGGGAGACACAGATTCTGAAGCAGGCTCCAGGCTCTGAGCTAGCTGTCAGCACAGAGCCGATGCGGGGCTCGAACCCAGGAACCGTGAGATCATGACCTGAGCTGAAGTCGGACGCTTAACCAACTGAGCCACCCAGGCGCCCCTAAGTTTGTTTATTTGAAAGAGAGAGAAAGAGAGAGAGAGTGAGTGAGCATGGGAGGGTCAGAGAGAGGGGAAGAGAGAGAGAGTCGGCTCCACACTACCAGCGCAGAGCCCAATGTGGGGCTTGAACCCACAGATCCTGAGATCATGAATTGAACCAAAAACTATGAGTTAGATGCATAACTGAGTGAGCTATCCAGGCGCCCCACTTTTCTCTGCCCTTGAGCCCATCCTTTGAATTTTTAGCTTTCTTTGTGGTATTTTTAGCTCTAAAACTTTTACTTGTTTCTTTAAATCTTCTATATTTTTCTTGCTGAGGCTTTCTGTTCTTTTGTTTGTTTCAAGAATGTTCATAATTACTTGCTGAATCACTACCTTGAAATCTTTGTCAAGCAGTTCCCATGGAAGTATCATTTTAGTGTTGGCATCTGTCAATTACGTTATTTAAGTTGAGATTTCCCTGGTTCTTGGTACAATGAATGATTTTGCTATTATCCTACACATTTGGGGTTATTGTTATGAGACAATAAACACTCTTTATATTTGGTGTTATAAGCAGCTCTCTGACACCTACTGCCTTGTTATTGTCAGGTTGGGGTAAAATTCTAGGTTTCTGCTTCAGCCTCCTCTGACACCATTCTGTGGAGAGGGTTACTTTTGTTACTCTGATCGGGGTGGGATTTTAGGTTCCCTGTTAGGCTTCTGCTGATACTATCCTGGTGGGAAGGGAGAGAGACACTTAATTTCATTGGGGTGGGATGGGAGGCCAGGATCTCTACACATGGCTGCACATGGCTCACCAGAGCTGGATGGAGGGGCAGTACAGCCTTCCCATTGGTCTTTGCTGCTGGGATGGAGGTGAATTTCTTCTGCAGTGTTTTCCTGGAGCAGATGGTCACTGTATAAAAGTTTTCAGTCTTGTGGGGTTGCCCCTTTCCTGGTCATTTTCTCTTCTAGAGAAAGTTGACTTCTGTGTTGTTGTTGGTTTTTGTTTGTTTGTTTTCCATGTCCATCAGTGTTTCTGGGCTCCTGGCTCTTCCAGCACCCAGCCTGGGATATGTGAGACAAAAAGAAAACCCAGGCAGTTCACTGCCATGTTATTCCTCAGATCTCAGTGTCTCTAGCCAGTCTGCCTCCTCTCTAATTTTCAGCCTTCTTTCATGTGTTTCATTTAGAATATGAAGGATTTGAGTTGTTCTCAGCAGGAGGAATGGGGTGTGTGTCAACTCCATCTTGGTCTGGAGCTGGAAGACCTTGATGGAAGACACTGAAGGGTGTTTAAGGTGACACCATGGACACATTTTTTTGCACATTTCACAAATGTCCTGAATATTAAACTGGCTGGTGTGCCTTTTAAAATGATGATGCTTTAGTTGACAGTGATGTAAAATCTGTCACAAAGTGATTGTAATCAGTGATGATTGAGAGACTGTACTATCCTGTCAGCTTTAAGCCATGTTCGTTGTGTTTAGGTGAATAAAGATTACATTTGTCAGTGATGTTCACACCAGCTGACTTCTGTGGCACATTGATGTATGGTCTGTCTGGTTGTAGTTAAGAGTCAACAATTCCATATAGAGCATTTCATCCCTACAATTCCTCAGTTCATGTTCACATTATTAAATATGGTCTTATTCAAGGTATTTACCAATACTATTTAAGTTTTGTGTGTTTTGTAAAAAGTCGGAAGCTGATCTAAAAAGAACAACAAAAACAGGTAATAGTTATCACTCTTTATATAATTAGTAGCATTTTTAAAGTAATTAATAACATGATTTAAAGTCTTTGGGGGAGAGTGACTGAGTAGCACAGTCAGTTAAGCACCTGACTCTTGATTTCAGCTCAGGTCATGATTTCAGGGTCATGAATTCGAGCCCCCATCAGGCTCCGCACTGTCAGGGCTTGGAATTCCCTCTCTCCCTCTCTCTGCCCCTCTCTGCTCAATTTCTCTCTCTCCCTCAAAAAAAGAAAGAAAGGAAGGAAGGAAGGAAGGAAGGAAGATAGGTCTATATGTTTTTGAAGAAAACATGAAAAATTTGGAAGTAATGATACTTCATGTTTTATATACCAGGACAGATTTCTGTTTCAGTTATCAGTTGCTTTATAATTAATCACCCCAATCCGGGTACCTGGGTGGCTCAGTGGGTTAAGCGTCCGACTTCAACTCAGGTCATGATCTCCCAGTTTGGAGTTTGAGCCCTGTGTTGGGCTCTGTGCTGATGGCTCAGAGCCTGGAGCCTGCTTCAGATTCTGTGTCTCCTCCTCTTGGCCCCTCCCTTGCTTATGTTCCGTCTCTGTCTCTCAGTAATAAATAAACATTAAAAAAATTATTCACCCCAAAAATGATTGGCTCAAAGCAACAATAATTTATTATTTTTCATAAGCCTATGGGTCTGGAATTCTTCCATGCATTAGGTGGGTGATTTTTCCGCCCATTGTGGGCTGGGTTTACCCATTCATCTGTGTTTGGATTAGCTGGGATGGGAGGTCTAATATGGACACACACACACACACACACACACACACACACACACACGTGGCACCTCACTTTTTTTCATGAGGCTTATCCTCATGGTTAACTTGGTCTTCTGGAAGGTACTAGATGAGAGTTCAGGGCAAGTGTTTCATGAGCACAAACTGGAATCTACGAGTCCTCTTCAACGAAGCCAGACATCGTCAGTTCTGCCATATTTTATTGGTCAAACCTGATCCCAGAGTCAGCCTACATTCAAGAAAGGGAGGAAAAGACTCCACTTCTTGATCAGAGGAGAGGTCATGTTACATTGCCAAAGGCGTGTAGAATGAGAGCCACTGTTTTAGGATCACCTTTTGGAATACTATGCCATGTAGACTTCCTGGGTAGACTGACTGACTTTATAACTTGCAGCTAAAGCTGCCGTTGGATTGGTAGTAAAATTGTTTACTTCTAAATAAATGTAATTCTTT
>NC_043701.1:8754592-8755803 GCF_006229205.1 Suricata suricatta | reverse complement strand
TTCGGAAATATTTTGATCATTTGGGGTCTTGCTTTAAGGCTTTGTTAGGTGGGGCCAGCGCAGCATTTAGACTAAGGCTACTTTTGCCCCACTACTGAGGGAAACATTTGTGGGGGCTCTGCCTCACGAATTATGAGCTTTTCTTCTCTGGCCCGTGGAAGAGGTGCTATTTCCAACAATTTATGGGCTTCAAGTATTGTTCCCTTTATTTACAGTTCTTTCTCTAGTCTCAGGTAGTTTCCTCACACATACGTCAGAATCAGTACCCCAGTGAAGATTCTAGAGGGATCCTTTCCACAACTCCAGAGTTCCCTTTCTGCACAGCTGTCTCCTCTCTAACACCCTGCTGTGACAACTCCAGCCATCTGGGCCTCTGTAGACTCAGCTCTGTCTCCTCAACCCAGGAGCCAGCTAAGCTCCTCCCACCCCTGCAATGGCTGCCTGGAACCTGGGCTGGCTCCTCCCACCCCTGCAATGGCTGCCCAGAACCTGGGCTGGCTCTGAAATGCTCTCCAGGCAGTAAACCGGGGCTCTCTAGGTCTCTCCTTACTAGTCTCCCATCTCGCAAAGATCACTGTACAGCACTAGCTCTTGCCCAGTGTCTTGCAAAGCACTATTTCATATGCTTTCTATGGTTTTGTAGCTGTTTTCAGATGGGAGGATAAATGTGGCCCCTGCTACTCCATCTTGGCCAGGACCGGAAGCCCTTCCATGAACTTAAGATCTTGCTGTGGAAGAGTCTGCAAAGATGAATTAAAGAAAACGTAGGGAGTAACACATCAGTGAGTGTTAAACTCTGTGCATGACTCTCATTGCTCTGGGAAATTAAGTCTAAAGGAAAATTTAAGTTCAAGTAATAATGACATGAGGTTTATTGAATATCTGATAACAGAGTATGTTTTATATTTCCAATAAGGAACAAATGGGAGGATTGGACAAAAATTGTACGTGGGTGGTTTTGGTAGAGATAAGAAGTGAACACAGCAAACGGATTTATCTGGTGTTGAAATCTGTAGTGTCTGCTCTCACTGTTTTAAAGAAAAGATACAAACTACATCATACTCATCTATTTATTTGTTCTTTGATTCAGATATTTATTGAATATTTACCTGCCATAGGTTATCCTCTGGGAAACTGCTTGTGTAATAACGAATGAGGCAAACGTTTGAAGCACAACTCATGTAGGAGAAATGTATATACAAATATTCATT
>NC_043701.1:8753162-8754492 GCF_006229205.1 Suricata suricatta | reverse complement strand
CAAAAATGTTAAAATTTGATGAAAACCATAAATTGAAAAAATAAGCTCAACAAACCCCATGTAGAAGAAAAAATGAAGAAAGCCACAACAAAGTATATCACAATCAAATTGTTTCAAGCTAAAGATAAACAAAATATTAAGCTCTTTGAAATCACCTTTGAAGGTACATTTCTGTTTAGAGGTGCAGTAGGCATGACTTTGAGTAGATAATGAAAGAAAATGCAAAATGCATATTGATTTATGATGTGGTTTCATCTTAGCTTGGGCAAACCATGCAGTATTTAATAAATAGTAGCAAAATGTTTACAATTGAAGCTTGAAAAGATGTGAGTTCTTTGTGTGCAACCTTTCATTTATGCATGTGAGAGGGTTGTCTTTTTTTTAATGTTTTTACATTGTAGTACCTGTTTTGCTTGTTGGTGGTGTTTGCTTATTTAATACATTCTGTCAAGGACAGAAATTAAAAAAATAAAAAATAAATAAATTTTAAAAAAACATAAAAAAATTAAAGGGACATTTCTCAGGTATTACTGAACATAGTTCAACTTAGTTGTAAGTAATTGCTTCTTATTCGGTACTCATAGACTAATTTCATAAAATTAAATCATTTCTTGGCATAAATAATTATTTAAACCTCAGAAGGTCATTCTGCCATTTCTGAGTATTTCTTTTTTTTTTCTTTACAAAAAGCAAGTTAGTTTTTATTTTTTAATTTTTTTCCATAATATTTTATTGTCAAATTGTTTTCCATACAACACCCAGTGCTCTTCCCCATAAGTGCCCTCCCCCATCACCACCACCTCTTTTCCCCTCTCCCCCTTCCCCTTCAACTCTCAGTTCATTTTCAGCATTCAATAGTCTCTCAAGTTTTGCATCCCTCTCTCTCCCCAACTCTCTCTCCCTCCTCCGCTCCCCCTGGTTCTCCATTAGGTCTCTCTTGTTTTCCTGTTAGACCTGTAAGTGCAAACATATGGTTGCTGTCCGTCTCTGCCTGGCTTACTTCACTCAGCATGACACCCTCAAGGTCCATCCACCTTCCTACGAAGGGCCATATTTCATTCTTTCTCATTGCCATGTAGTACTCCAACGTGTATATATACCACATCTTCTTGATCCACTCATCAGGTGATGGAAATTTAGGCTTTTTCCATGTTTTGGCTGTTGTTGACATTGCTGCTATGGACATTGGGGTACATGTGCCCCTATGCATCAGCATTTCTGTATCTCTTGGGTAAATCCCTAGCAGGGCTATTGCTGGGTCATAAGGGAGTTCTATGGATAGTTTTTTGAGCAGCCTCCACACTGTTTTCCAGAGCAGCTGCACCAGTTT
>NC_043701.1:8718708-8753062 GCF_006229205.1 Suricata suricatta | reverse complement strand
ATATATACACACATATACATACATAGGCACATACACGTATACATACATATTTACATACATAGACACACGGATTAAAAAAACTAGGGGGAAAGATTAAGTGTCCTAAATGTATATACTAAGTAATGAATGATATCCATTAATGAAGGGATTATATGATATGTTTCCTCAGTTTCTTTCTCTGAAGGTAACCCGCATAAGACACCAGGCGGTCCGAATATACCTGTCCAGTCTGTGTTCATTTATAATTCGTCTCTCTTGGTTCCCCAACTGTGGACTCTTTTAGATCCTCTTCTACTACCTTCTGGAGAATTCTAGGGTGCCTCTCAGTCTGAGACAGCAGGTTAAGCTTTGTGGTTCTTTAATTCTTTGTATCTGTATAACCTCCTTAGCACTAAAGCATTGCATGTAAATGAGCAAATATAAGCAACTTTAACTCTAAATGTAAATCAAGTATATTAAAAAATCCTTGTGGAGAACAATTGCTCTATAAAGGCATACAGAAAGCAATTATGTTCAAAAAAACCTTTCTAAGGGGTGACTTGATTCTAGGTTTGAAAATGTCATCTTAGACCAGCCTTTTTCTTACTAATGCATCCTTACTCCTGTCAGGACAAGAGTATCAGTTTGGAACAAGCATCTGCACATTTTACAGGCAATTAGAAATGAAAATGAGGACCAGTGTCTGGTTAAAGAGACAGAGGCATCCCTATCTTCTTTGCTTATTTGTTCCTGGAAGACGTTCTCTTACTCCATACAGAATTGGCATGATTTTTAAATCCACAGGGTCTTAGGTAGAAAGGGAGACATCATTGAGGGGAATAGAAAATGAAAATTCAATTTAAAGTGGAAAAAAGTAATGTAACATTTCCAGCTTGTAATTTTTCCGGGGCAAAATGACATAGAATAGTTAGGTAACTGTATGTTTTAATTGCTTTTAGCATTGACTTTAAACTCTTGCAGAAGGAAACAGTGGTCAGATTTTTTGTATTTTTATTCAAGAAAACCGCCAATGGGAGGAAAATCAATGATAAAAACATCAGAATATAGTAACCTTAAAGAAAAATCACTGAAAAGGTGAACTATAGAAAATACATGAACCATTTCTTCTAGGTTGTATGTTTAGAGAGTTAAACTATCTTGGATCTAAACCATGAACAATGTAAGCTCTGAGCATGTGTGTGTGTATATATCTCTGAAATCCTTGTGTATTTTTTCCTAAAAAACCAGAAGTTTTATATGTCATCTTACATGTTTGGTTTCCTGAAATATGGAGATCTCACCAATCTCCGTAATGGGCATATCCTTGAATAGGGACTGATTTAATGTGATTTTTTTTTTTCTAAAAGCTTGCAAAAGCCAAGAGAAAAAAGTTGATTTCCAAAATCAGACACCAGAGATCTCATTATTTATTTATTTCAAGTGCTGTGTTTAATTTTGACTCTTCGGGTAATGCCAGGTGGAAACCTGAGAAACAAAGTGCTGGACCCTCAAATCATGGAAGGCTTTCTAGGTGGCCCTGGTGGTTTAAAAAAAAAAAAAAAAAGCCCCGATCTACTCTGTGACTTAACTCTTCTTGTGAGTGGGCGGCTCACTTGATCTCTCTTGGAAAGAGCTCATGAAACTCCAGGTCCCTCTGGATCTGAGAGGCTGGGTATAGAACCCGCGTTGTGCCTGGGACTGGATCTTTGGATCAGCTTGTCTGGATTTCCTAAGCCCTCCTGAGGCACTGACTGCCACTGGCAAGAGCACTGAACTCTACAGATGCTTCCTAACCTGAACATGTCAGTGCCGGATAACTTGCTCTTTCTGGGTTTTGAACTTTGTGTATAATCTTTCCCCACATCTCCCACTTCTCTGTAAGTCCTCACAACGTCTTTCCGCCTGTGGTATTGTAAAGTGCTGTGTCTTCAGGATCAGGCCCAAAAGAGATCAGACAGTGTCACTTGGTATCTTAAAATTTCACTTAAAAACGGGGCCCCTGGGTGGCTCAGTTGATTAAGCATCCAACTTTGGCTCAGGTCATGATCTCACAGTTTGTAGGTTCAAGCCCCACATTAGGCTCTGTGCTGACAGCTCAGAGCCTGGAGCCTGCTTTGGATTCTGTGTCTCCCTCTTTCTGCCCCTTCCCTGCTCAGGCTCTGTCTCTCTTTTTCTCAAAAATAAATAAACATTAAAAAACATTAAAAAGAAAAAAAAAGAATTTTACTTAAAAAGATTTCTCTCCATAAACATTGAGGCCAGTATAGACAACTTCTGCTTTCTAATACGCACAGCCCATTTACAGTTTTGCTCTAATGGCACAGATGAGCGATCATAGCTAGTGTAAAGAAGCTGTCAGGGAAGACATTCTCAGATTATCTAATCCTTAAAGTATCAAAGACCAGCCTCTATGCTTTGTTCATAAAGAAAATTTTACATAAAGTAAGTGTTATTTAAATCTATGCTTTCAAACGGTATTGCATGACACTTTGGTCTTTATTTTGCTGACCTCATTTGGATTTGACCAATTTTGATGTGGAAAGCACTACGGAATGAGGCCCAAGGGGATTAGGAGCATCATTTGTCATTTGCTAAATGCATTGTCAAACCGTAATTTAAGATAAATGCCTAAAGACAACTCTGCAATCACAGATGTATTTTTAGAAGCATTGAATTAGATCTCATATTGTCAACACTTCTGTGATCTTTGCAGGAAGTAATGAACATATGAGATAGATAAAGTATAGAGAGTTATGATTGTTTTAAAAGCTGAAGCAAAATGAAGTATCAAGGGACTACATGATGAATAAAAGTAATGACTAGAAAATTAATCAGAAAGGATGTTTGAAAGATTTATGATAATACCTATGTTTTTGAAGGTATAAATGAATCAATATAATGTATTTTTGTTTTTAATATGTGAAAGGAATTATTTTTAAGAAACATTAATTTAAAATGTGATCACACATCCGTTGGTGAATTAATGGCATACATATATTTTAAGGTTACTTAACAAAAACACCCGTCTAATAAAAACGTCCATCCAGGGATGACAATAACCAAGTCAAACTTCTGGTGACCCTCACAAGTACTTTCTTCTGGAATTTTGGTCTGCAGCGCATATTAGCATTGCTAAAGAATATCTTATGTTTTATGGAGCAATTGCTATATAAGTAATTGCACAATATATAATACACCTATGTTTTATGCATATAATATCTCTATTACTTAATGTATATATAAAATACCTAGAAATTCAATTTTATGTGTTGACTTGGCTAGGCCATGGGATGTTCAGATATTTGGTCAGACATGATTCTGGGTGTTTTTGGATGAGATTAATGTTTAAATCAGTGGACTATGAGTAAAGCAGATTGCTCTCCATAATGTGGGTGGGCTTCACCAATCAGTTGAAAGGCCTGAGGAGAAAAAAGAGGATCTGGTTCCCCAAGGAGCAAGATAGCCTTCAGACCTCATTCTGCAACATCGGCTCATTTTGGTTCTACAGCCAACTGTCTTTGCCCTGAAATGGAACAGTGGCTCTCCTGGGCCTTCAGCCAGAAAATTCTGGACTTGCCCTGAAGATTTTAGACTTGCCTGCCTCCATAATTCTATGAGCTAATTCCTTATAATAAATCTCTTTCTATACATATGCATCTGATTGGTGCTGTTTCTCTGATATTGCGGACCAAAATGATACTCATAAAATATGTTCCTTCTTGGCAGTGATAAAAACACTCTTACCCATCAAGAACTCTTTAGGCACATGATGTTAGTTAACCATTGAAAAGCAACAAGATTAAATTTCATTCAAATGTCATAGTTTACTGAATTCTCCTTTTAATTCCTAAAGTGGAATGCAGACACCAAGTCTGTTTCATTTGTCATCTCTGCTTGGTCTCTACACTAACCAATAAAATTGATTTTCTCAGAGTAAGTATTAGGATTGAATTTTTCCTCATGGGTGTTGACTTTTACCACTCTGCCAAGGAAGAGAAAACATGAATAATTAATATAGTCCTGTGTGTGTGCAGTTATGAACATGAACTTTCACATGCTTTTAGCACCTCCCATGAGATACTGGCTAACCGGACTGTGCACCTGACTGCCTCAGCTAGTTCACGTTCTGACAGCAGTGTAACCAAGATCAGGACCAGCCCTGGCCACAGCATCAATGTCACAGCACAAACGGCATCTAGCTCAGGTCACTGTTTCTATTCTTCTCCCTGCCTACTTCCCTTTTTGACTTTACTGAAGCTAGTAAAGTTTTGTTGGGTCAGAAAGTAAAATACTTGCGGACAATGACATTTTATATGTGTTTGATTTTCTAGTGATTATGAGAAGAGGAAAGGGGAAGAGGTATTAAAGTCCAGTAGGAGATTTTGAAACAAAGTCTGCCGCTGGATCCTTATGAAAAGCAGGCGAGTGGCACCTGGGTGGCTCAGCCAGTTTAAGCGTCCAGCTCTTGATTTCCGCTCAGGTCATGATTTCACAGTTCGTGAGATCGAGCCCTGCATCAGGCTTCACACTGTCAGCAGGGATTCTCTCTCTCCTTCTCTCTCTGGCCTCCCCCAGTCCACTCTAAATAAATAAATAAATAAATAAATAAACAAACAAACAAACCTAAAAAACGTGAGCAAAAAGGAAATTCAACATCCAAATGGAAGCAAAGCATGGGATCTAGAAACATTCAAGATCCAAGATTACTAAAGTGGACCGATCTCAAGAGGATGTTGACAGGACCTGTGATCGTTTATATAGAATTTTTGGAATTGTGAGGAGAACCAAGCCTTCCTTCCCAGTAAAAGCAATTCAGTAAATTACTCATTTCAACAAGAAATTACTAAGACTATAGTAGTGATTTTTTATTGTATATAGTAAGGACTTTTATCATCATTTGTTTATTGCTTTGCAAATACATTCTAATTCTTTTTAAATATGATTCTCATTTAAAAAAATATTTCAGTGGGGACACCTAGGGGGCTCGGTTAATGCTCCAACGTTGGCTCAGGTCATGATGTTGTGATTCGTGGGTTTGGACCCCGCATTGGGCTCTGTGCTGACAGCTCAGAGCATGGACCCACTTCATATTCTGTGTCTCCTTCTTTTCCTGCGCCTCTTCAACACATGTTCTCTCTCTCTCTCTTTCACTTTCTCTTGGTCTCTCTCTTGCTTTCTCTCTGTCTCAAAAATAAGCATAAAAAATTATTTGACGGTTTAGGAAACCATGGCCAGGGGTGTTTGGATAAACATAGGTAAATGATATAAAATCAAATGTAGTAAGTGGTAAATTCAGAATTTGGTGCCTTGTCTTTGGACTCCATACATGATGTGTGGTCAGGGGTTTATATATACGAAGGACACGATTCATGACTGTATTAAGGATAGATAACTGTAAACCACACAGCTAGAGCACATTAAAAATACACGTTATCCTTGCTTATAATCATTTGTAGGTCAGTGTTGTGGAAAAAAAGGAAAATCAATGAGGGCTGGACCTTTTTTATGCCCGTGTGATCTGTCATAGCTACAAACCAGAAATGGAAAAGATCAAATTTTTCTATTGTTCTCTAAGGAGCCTCTTCACTCCTCCACACATTTTTTATTGCATAAACAGTACAAATGCCACTTAAAATATCCTAATTTTTTCATTATACTTTTAAAATCAAGTTACTTCTAATTTTGCATGTGGAAGGCTTATAAAATATCTCTGAGAACTGAATGAGTTAGAAGAGCTTCCAAAAGTAACAGATATAATCCGGACAATCGCTAAGCCCAGAAAGGAATAACCACAGATGTCCCCACCTGGGCTCATTAATAACGCTTCTCCACATCGAACAAACCATTGCATTGACACTTAAACTACAAAGCACAGCCTCACTTTGTTGTATAATTCATCCGTTCTCTTTTCTTCTTTGTTGTGCCTTTGCAATTTGCCTTCCCTTCCTTCAGGAGGAGACCTGAATGAGAATAAGTCTGTTGACCAGCTCTGGCACTTAGGCACAGTCCTGATAAGGAAAATAGATGATCCTTCCTTTCCCAAGGAAGCCACTTCCTCCCTTCTACTGTTGGAGCTGAGGGGCAGCTTATTATAATCAGACTCTCCCTTCTGACCTTGAAGTTTTCCTTTCAGAGTATCTGAGGATGCTCATTGCCAGTTGTCACTTGTTAGAGTGACATCTCTCCTCATGATAAGATATGCTTTATAATATATTGTTTTAGAATATTTCTTATCAGACCTAGATATAAGATAATGCATAATATAGAATGTGTTCCAGAGTAACAGAAAAGGGGGTTTTGTACTCAAAATTGATCATAAGTCCTGGATAAAATATCTGTGAAGCCCACAAGAGGATGTTGACATTGGGAAAAACTTATGTTGCTCACTGTGTGGCGAACAATTTGTTGACTTAATAGCATTTTGGATCGCATCATTGATCGCCAGCAACAGTTTGGGTATCTCTCTTGTCATCTCTCTCAGAATAGTTTGGAAAAGAGTAGTATGTCTGAAAGTTCTCTATATTACTCAGTGTCAGGCCCACTGTTGCCGAGTCTTCCTTAGAGGCAAGTAACGGGACGGATGGAAAAGGAAGGAATGCTACTCATCGGACACTGCCCTTCCTCCTCTCCTGTGAGACCCAGCCCAGCCGCCCTGTTCTCCTTGGGCAGGGAGAGAGGTATGGCAGGAGTGAAAGGGAAAAGATGCTGGTTAGAGGAGAAAATATTAGATGAGAAATGGGAAGAAATAGAGGGGGAAAACAAGAGGGGAAATAAAAATTGTAAAACAAAGAGGCAGGGAGAAAAGAATCTAAAAGCAGTATTATCTAGCCCAGTGTCCTCCAGCCCTCATGACCTATTGCCAGCTTTCCCAAAGGCTCTGTTGTACTCGAGTCTGCCGATATTATGACTTTCCATTGTCTCCATTTATTTGTCTTTTCTTCGGTCTCTCCTCTTTACCTCCTTTTTCCTCCCCTCCTGCCCACATTAATTCCAGATTCAAGGCAAAGATAATCTTCAATATAGAGAAACTGGTTTTCCTTAAAAATACCATGTGATCAGAATGTTAAATTATTTTTGCCACATTGGCTAACCACACATGCAGAATATTCTCAAACGTGATTGGGACGAGGTAACTAGGTGTCAGAGTACTTATTTAATATGTAAAACCTGACCTAATCGAGTGACTTAAAATTTTATTTGGAGAAAAATAATTGCTCATCAACCCTAGATTCTAATATAGATTTGAGTTAACAAGTGCTCAATTTTAAGGGGAAAAATGGGAGTTATATAAAAATGAATGAATGTATTCTGTTCACGTTGTAAAAGCCCTGACAGTTGGCTTGTTCTTTTTGCAACACAAGTGCCTGACTTAAGCTTTGACTGTCAAGGCGTCTGCTTCAAAATAGGCAGCACTTCCAAGACGGTGGCCTCAGATGAGCACATTGCCAGCCACACAACTAAGTAAAGATCCAGGCTGTGCCACCTCCCCTCTTGATTGTCGAGAACTTGGTTGATTTCAATAACTGACCATTTGGGCCACTTGGATTTTTCCCCTCCTTTGCTGTAAACTCCACTCTTATGTTTTAAATTCACTAATAAGAAGTGAGCCTGTGAAATCCTAGGTCCTCTTGTCTTGACCCCAATAAAAACAAACAAACAAGCGAACAAACACCCCAGGCCTGAACTCACTTGCTCTCTCTCTGTCCCCTTGACCTCACTGTGTGGCCGCAGGTGTTCCATGGACTTTCCAGGACCCGTAAGTAATAAACCTTCCCCCCACCTCAAAGTTTCTAGATGATTGTTGCGGAGGGTGTCTTGCAATCATAATAAACACCACAAGGGCCAATCCAGCCTCAGCATTGGTTATCAGTCAGCTGAGATCCACAACAATTCACTGATTTTTTTTCTGAACCTAAGTAGAAAAGAGTTGACATGATTCATTAGAGTGGAACACTGTTTTACTTGGCCTCTGGGAGGATGATTTGGGGAAGCAGTGTTTCAAAGCCTCTGAATTTGAGAGCAGATCAGTAATCATGGATATAATCCTGCCATCATTTTAAGTAGAATCTCGCTCATTTTATTATGCTTATCTGGGTCACATAATTTTTGATCACTAAACAACAGTTCATTGGTAAACTGTCTCATCCACATACGTTTATTTTTAACCCCTCACACCTTCCCTCCGTTCCTGGAGCTTTATTTTGCTCTTCTTCCCTCTCTTCCTCTCAAAACCAACCAACCAACCAACCCAGAACAGCAAAGGCCTCTTAATCCAGGTAAGATTCTTAAGGCAGAGTTACAGTCTTTCCCCCTTCCTAACCAAATGTTGAAAAAGGATTTTAGTTTTGGAAGAAATGATTTCAGCGGTGACAGATGAAATCTGCGTATTAAGACATATCTATTATGTTTTCCTAAGATGAATTATACAGTAGAACAGAAGAAAACCTCTTATTTGTTAACTAATCTCCTTTGTGGAAATTGGAAACCTTAGCTAATTAAAAATAATCCATAAAGCCCATTAGGTAAATGGGAGAGATCCTTTTTGAAGAAACTAGTGTGTAAACACACCACTGCATCTCCTCTCCTCCTCCTCCTCCAGCTTTACCACTAATACCTCATGCATTTGCCAGCTTACCACCTTTAATACTAAAAATGTTATTCTGAAGTGATTCGTCATGCATTCTAATATTGAATGCCTCATCTTTCTAGACCGTTTTTATTTGTCCAACAGATAAATGAGAAGCCCTAGCAGAACACTTAGTACAGTATGTTGAAAAATTTTGGGAACAACTTTGGTCACAAAATGTTAAGGATCTGACCCATAAACACAGAGAACAAACTGGCAGTTACCAGAAGACAAAGGGATGGGCATGGAAAAAATAAGGTGATAGAAATTAAGAGGCACACACTTCAGGTTATAAAATAAATTTGAACTCATGGGGATGAAAAGCACAGCAAAATGAACACAGTCAATAATATTGTAGTAACTTTGTATGATGGCAGATGGTATCTACATTTAATCATGGTGAGCGTTGCGCAATGTAGAATTGTCGAATCACTATGTCGTATACCTGAAACTAATGTAACATGGTATGTCAACTATACTTTAATTAAAAATGTTTAGGCTCCTGGGGGGCTCAGTCAGTTAAGCATCCGACTTTGGCTCAGGTCATGATCTCAGAGTTCGTGGTTTTGGGCCCCGCATCGGGCTCTGTGCTGACAGCTCAGAGCCTGGAGCCTGCTGAAGATTCCATGTCTCCCTCTCTATCTGCCCCTCCCCTGCTTGTGCTTTGTCTCCCTCTATCAAAAAATAAATAAACTTTAAGAAAAAAATTTAAAAATATGTTAAGGATATGTTGGTTTCAGATTGGGTGGGCGAGCAGGGATGAATTTGAGAATTGTGTCACTGCGTCATTCTGGTCCCTAGTGCTGTCCTGAATTTTAATGACTTCTTACCCTGTCTCAGTCCTTGGACTCCATCAAGCTTTCCTCAGTTTTGAGGCTGCAGTTTTTATAGTCCATGATCATTCAGTTCTGGACCTAGCCAGGCTTTTACTTTAATTGGCCTCCTTTCTTGATTTGTTCAGTTATCTCTGAACTGTTTAGAAAGAGCCAGAAACACTCTGCAGCATGGTGTCACAGACCTAAAGGAACCCTTCATTCCAGGATGGGCTTTCTAGTGCAAGATGCTGCAGTCTTGAGACCAAATATTCTGAGACTTGAAAGAGTGACAGTAGTAGCCAGACTTCCTTTGCACTAATGATGCAAAGTTTGCCAACCTTGTTGGTTGTCTAAAGAGGTTAGAACAGGGGAGAGTAGCAAAAAGAGCTCACACCGTGCACTGGGCCTGAACAAAGCATCAGGATGCAAGTCTACAACCTGGAACAGTTGGAAACCTACCTGGCTACAAGCCATTTTCTTCTTTCATCCAAGTCCCAGAGCCATTAGGATTTCTAGTCCTAATTACTCAGTGTGAGTTTTACTGATGTGTATAAGGTAAATTGAAATTCCAGGACTAGTTTGTAGAGAAGCGTTAGGAGGGTTGTTCCTCAACGCCTTCCAATATCAAATCATAGAGCTTCTCCTATACAATCCATGCATATGTGCAGAATCAGACACTTTTAAAGAGGGCGCCTGAATGTTCCAGCAGCTTCTGCAGAGTTATTTAAAAGTTAGGTCTTCTGAGATCCTACATGCTAGCTTCAGACCTTTCTTTTTTTTTTTTTTTTTTACACCAGAAGATTAGAAACTGGTGCTCAGGGATGGGTTAATATATGAAACTCTTTTCATAGTTCAGAAAGTGAGAATTCATTGGGTTTATTTTGTTGTCCTTTTATATAGTTGTTTGGCTAAGATATTAAGCCTCAAATCCAGTAATTAAAATACATTTCGTTTGGAATAAAAGACTACACATATCTTTATTAATGGGGAGTCAGAAGTTTCGTTGGCTCTTTTGTTGGCTCACGTATTGTCTTAGGTGGCAGTGTTTGCTGCCTGTCTGAGAGGTAGACATTTGAGTCAGAGCCTTCTGCCTTGAGCGGTGGTCTGTTTTGAATGCTTTAGCTGGGCTAGACCATAAAAGTTGGTTTTGTTCCAAAGACTGGATGAAATGGTGACTGAATGGTGATGCTTAAGTAAAAGGTGGCTTTTACTTTCATCCATCCAGCAAAGAAGAGCATGCCAAGGGAGCGCAGTAGGACCTCTAAGCTTGCCTTTCTTCCCAGTGGGAGACCTTCACAAGCTGAGATTCTGTGATCTCAGCAATGCACTCAGTGTGAAGAATGTGGCAAGTCAGTGCACCTGAGGAGTGTGGGTTGGCAGACTTTCATGGAGTCGCTGGGCGCAAGATCACATCACCTTCAAAGAAGTTTGTGCTGTGCCGCACTTGGAAATTCTGTGCTCTGTTTCTTGATGTGTCATCTTGTCTGCTCAGAGTCAGTGCAGGCAGGCTTGAACTTGGGCTGCAGCAGTGCTGAACTGATGTTTGTTCATAGCCAATTGTTTTCAACATTGGTCACTCTGTTAAATTTTTCCTAATATGAATTAATGAAAGAACTATTATTTCAGATAATTAAGTATATTTAATCTTCTCAATTTTGGTTCAGGATCTGTTCTTCATCTACCTGGATGGTTTACCTCCCCAATTTTTTTTTTTCTGGATCCTGGTAAAAAATGCTGATTTTTGAAGTAATCAGTAAGTTTCTTTTTGGGGGAGAAAAGAAAAAGAGTGCATGTGCACACAAACAGGTGAGGGGCTGAGGGAGAGAGAATCTCCATGTGCAGTGCTGAGCCCAACTCAGGGTTTGGTCCCAGGACCATGAGATCAGGACCTGAACCAAAATCAATCAGTTAGATGTTTAATCCACGGAGCCACCCAGGAGCCCCTAAGTAATCAGTAATTTTAAGCACAATAAAAGGAGAATGATATTAAGCACAATATATCCTGAAATTACTTATCAGAGTTGAATTATTTTGGCCATTGAGAAGTCTTCCTAGATAGGCTTGACCTTTTAATTAGGCCAATTGCTAAATTATTGACAGGCAACTAATTAGTCCTAAAAATGTCATCTCTACTTGACATTTTATTATACTTAGAACACTATTGTATCTTTGAAGACAGCTGTGTTGTTTATGCTTATGTTGATATTTGTGAAAATCAGTATGGCTTACATATAACTATTCAGGAACTTTTCATACATTCAAATTTCTTTCAATCTACTCTTATCCATCTCTTCCCATCATGGAGGATATAATGAATAGTTAATAATTCAGTGCTAACCAGTGACAATATATGAAAGACTTCCAGAAATCAAGTAGCTTTAACTAGTCTTAAAGAATTTCTGAACTCCATCATATTTGATAATGACTGTATTAATTTAGATACATTTTAAGCATACATTTTTATATGTTATTACCACCTGGCCTACTATTTTTTAAAATATAAAATTTTTGGATAATTATTTTGTCTTTAAGAAAAACTAGTACAAAAACCAAAAGACTATGAATCATTGACATGACTGATTTCAGTGTCTCTAAGTAATTAGTTAAGTTATGCTTGTCTCTTTCATTAAAAGCACTATTACACAGACTGATGCAAAAGATGACTGTGGTAAATGGGTTTTCAGGTCATTTCTGATAAAGTTAAATGTGGTTGTCTTTTCAATTGATCATTCTGCATCTTTCCCAGACTGTCCATCCATCTCTTAGAACAGCCTGTTCAATAAGCTCTACAGGAAATAATTTGGGCAATTTTAAAGAAAGTGCATCTTTAGATTAAATGGCTTTGGAGTGTTTTTATTTCCTGCCAAGATGGATAAGAATATATTTCAAAGGGTGTTAATTTCCTGTTTGATAATTATTCAGTTTCCTTGGGAAATAAATATTTAAATAAATCCCAAATAAACACCATGCAAGTTCTTTGGTTCTCAGGGGAGACACAATTAATTCAAATAACTTTGTTCCATGAGAATCTTTCATTCCCATAACTCTGCATTTCCATTTGTAAGATCAAGTTATTAATTAATTAGGACAAATTTATAAATTTTTCATATTATTGAAGTATTGAATAATACTTTGGAGCAGTGCAATGCTATTCAATGTGATAACAACTGATTAAAAATATATATAGTGATAGACACTTGTATTTCAGGGAAGACTATTTAAGAGATAAGCAACTTCATGATCAACAGGCATTTGTGTTCTCTAAATGAATCTCTAATTTGATTCTTTTAAAAGATATGGAAGAATAAAGAAGAATTTAACTGAAGGCGTAGAAAGAGATTTTACAGGCAAGGGGGACAGTAGGTATAGACATTTAGGATAAAATAGAAGCACATCTGAATCATCTTAGTGTAGCACACAGACCAAGAAGAAAGCTGATGATAATAGCACAGTGTGAAAAGGACCATGATAGGGGCCATGCAGGAAGTGTTGGGGACCTAGAGGAGAGTTTATAACCCAGTCTAATGAATATCTAGGAAGTCTCAGGAGACCCAAAGATTAAGCCAATCATGATACATTTCAGTAGGAATTTGTCACACTGTTGTCCTGAGGCTCATGGAAAAATTCTAAGCACACACTTAATGTTGAAAACAGAATATTAAAGAAGTAAGCTCACAACTTGGGGGATTTTGAGAGATGCTAAATTGTCATGGGAAAAAAAGAGCAAAAGCAGATCCATCCTTTGCTTCTTCCATGAAGAGAAGTGGTTGGGAATCTGGAAAATGTTTAAACAACCCTGCAAGATAGAAAATACAGGCTGAAGTGAAGCAAAATATATAGGCGTGCACAACCAAACCAAACAAAAGTAATCTCTAGAACCTGCCATGTCCAAGGGTATACTGCAAGAACTTGAAATTGTGTTTTCACTGAAAAACTATGGAGGACGTAAGTTTTCTTTAATTTCAAAGTAAAAGAAATGAGTAGACTCTAGAAACAATAAATTAATAAGTTGAGCTTATTTAAAGTATGTGTGTATGTGTGTATTTGCAATTCTAATAAGAAAATTTAAATGTGGACAAAGATTTCCACAGAAAGTCATTGTGGACTGTTATAGGAGAAAAACACAACAAAGCAAAACAAAGGAAACAATCAAAATGACCAAAAAAGGGACAAAAGTATAGAACATAAGATATAGCCACATGATGGCTTCTCATTTAACCATTAACATTCATGAAAAATCGTGAGGATGCAGGAAAGTGCTTTATTGTTTTTAATTGAATTATAATTCACATGCACTGTTATATCAGTTTCAGGTATATAGTAAAATGATTCAACAATTCTGTACATTACTCAGTGTTCATCGTGATGAATGTACTGTTGTTATCCTTTGTCTATCTCACCCATCCTCCCACCCCTCCCCTCTGGTATCTAGCTGTTTGTTCTCTGTATTTAAGAGTCTTCTTTTTGTGGTTTGTCCCTTTCCCTATTTGTTTTGTTTCTTAAATTCCAAATATGAGTGGAATCATGGTATTTGTTTTTCTCTAACTTATTTCACTTAGTATTCCCTCCAGGTCCATCCAGTTGTTGCAAATGGCAAGATTTCATTCTTTTTTATGGCTGAGGAATATTCCATTGTATACACATACTACATCTTCCTTATCCATTCATCTATGGGTAAAGAGTTGTATTGCTTCCATATCTTGGCTCTTGTAAATGCTGCAATAAACATCGGGGGAGGTGCATGTGTCTTTGCAACCTAGTGTTTTTGTTTTCTTTGGGTAAATACCTAGTAGTGGAATAATTGGATAATATGATATTTCTATTTTTAATTTACTAAGGAGCCTCCACACTGTGGAGCCATGATGGCTGCATTCTCCTCAGTAATGCACAATGGTTCCTTTTCTCTGCATTCTCACCAAAACTGGTTCTTTTTGTGGTTTTGATTTTAGCCATTTGAGCCATTCTGACAGCTGTAAGGTGATATCTCATTGTGTTATTTATTATTTATTATTTTTTAATGTTTATTTTTTAGAGACAGAGTGAGGGAGGGAAGGAGGGAGGGCCAGAGTGAGAGGGAGACAGAATTCTAAGCAGGCTGTCAGCACAGAGCCGGACATGGAGCTCAAACTTGTGAACAATGAGATCGTGACCTGAGCTGAAGTTGGCTGCTTAACCAACTGAGCCACCCAGGCACCCCATCTCATAGTGGTTTTGATTTGCATTTCCTTGATGTTTAGTGGTGTTGAGTGTTGGACATATGTATGTCTTGTTTGGAAAAATGTCTATTTTGGTCTTCTAATCATTTTTAATCAGATTATTTGTTCTTTCTGTTTAATCAGATTATTTGTTTGTTGTTGTTGAGTTGTATAAACTCTTTATATATGTTGGATATTAACCTTTTATTGGATATATCATTTGCAAACATCTTCTCCAATTCATTAGATTGCCATTTGTTGTGTTGATGGTTTTCTGTGAAAAAATTTTTATTTTGCTATAGTTTCAATAGTTTAATTTTGCTTTGGTTTCTCTTGCCTGAGGAGACATAGCTAGAAAAATGTTGTTACAACTAATGTCAAAGAAGTTACTGCCTATGTATTTCTATAGGAGTTTGATGGCTTCAGGCCTCATGTTTAGGCCTTTAATCCATTTTAGTTTATTTTTGTGTATGGTTCAAGAAAGTGGTTCACCTTTGTTCTTTTGCATGTAGCTGTCTGGATTTCCCAACACTGTTTGCTGAAGAGACTATCTTTTCCCATTGCATATTCTTGCCTCCTTTGTCATAGATCAATTGACCATATAAACATGGGTTTATTTCTGGACCCTCTGTGCTGTTCCATTCATCTATGTGTCTATTCATGCCAATATCATACTGTTTTGATTACTGTAGCTTTGTAATATGTATTGAAATCTGGGATTGTGATACCTCCAACTTTAGGCTTCCTTTTTAAGATTACTTTGGCTATTCAGAGTCTTTTGTGGTTCCATACAAATTTTATATTTTTATAAAATATTTTGTTATGATAAGTCAGAGGCTCCATCCCAACTGACCATCAAGGAAGGACCTGCTGTCCCAGCTGTAGGAAATACTGTCAGTGGACAGCTTTCTGTTGTCAGCCTCTTTAAGGATAGCCTCAGCTGCCTGGGATCATGCCATCCAGGGGATGGCTCACCTCTGATGACCGATGAGGCAGGATGTAAAGGCCTAGCCCTCTCTGCCAACCATGGATAGCTCTGCCAGTTCAACTCTGGAGCCCCCCATGAGTTTGGCTATAGATGGCAGACCTACATCCCTACCCACGTTCTCCCTCTGCACAATCCTGCTTTCCTTCCTTTCTTTCCCCAGGGGTTGATCCCAGAGGGAAACTCCACTCAACTCCCTGCATGCTAACTCCAAGTCAGAGTCTGCTTCCCAAAGAACCCACCCCAAGACCTTGTTTACAGTATAAAACTGATGCCACTCACTGATTTAAGAATTAAAATATAACCATCTCCTTTGAGGCCCCGTGATACTGTTTCCAATGTCCAGTCACTGCTGCCCATCTCAGAAGTGACCACGCTTTTAAATGGCATTTAAGTTTACCATCCTCTTGTTCTCTTTTATGGATTTGATCACATGTTTGTATTGGTAAATGTGATGCTTTCTTTTGCATATTTTTGAAATTCATATACATGGTAGTAGTCTGTTATGTTATTCTTTTTTTTGTTAGCAAGGCATCTGAAGTCTCAAGGAAATAAAAGATGAGCTCACAAGGTGAAATAATAAGACAACTGAAAAATTAAGCATTAATAATGAAGGGCAGAAAAATAACTTACACTTGAAAAAGCCTTAACACAATCTATTCTCACTACCTGATTTGTTCCCTCCTTTCTGTACCTGGCAGATTCCTTGCCTAAATGTCATCTTTTCTTTCCTCAATGATTTTTCCCAATTCTCCTTGGTTGAGTTTCTGGCTATTTATCTCCCTAATTGTCATATTTTATTTTATTACCTGAATCCAAAGTATCTGTTTTACTAAATAATACAGCCAGATTGGAATAAGTCTGACGGAGACAGAATGATCTGAAAGGTCTCTCTACCCTGGCTTTCAGGATCTTGGAACCTAATACTGTGTTTCTCTTTGCAACTATACCAATCTGGGTTAATGAGCAAATTTTAAAGCCCACAAAGCGGGAATGGAATGAGGAGAGCATAGTATTTCCCACAGAGTGAGATAGGCCTTAAGTTATATTGAAAACAAACTATAGATATAATATTGAGGAGATCTGATCAATATTTTAATCCCTGTTTACTGGAGTGTTGGTGAAACCGATTATCCGGGTGAGTTCTTGGCCGTCTGCACTGTCTGTTGAGCTTCCTGGGGTGGTCCCCAGAGCCTGCAACATGGAAGTGTCTCCTCTGCATCAGGGTTTCAGCCGAGTCTTGTTTTCTTATCTGGGATAGATTAGAGTTCCCTTTATTGGCCTATAAGCCTGTGTCCCTGTAGGACTTTGGAACCTTCTCTACTTCTCTGCCTTCCAGCTGTAAATCAGCCTTGGAGGAAAACCTACTGGGCTTAGTCAAAGCTGAAATTCTTTTTCTGATGACAAAATGGTAGAGTTCTTCCACCGGCCCTGATACCCTCCTTGCTGTTCTTTTCCACACGGACTTGCACGGCCATAATGACCTGCATACAATAGTCTTTCGCTCTGTGGTTGGAAAGCCCATCAATGATGAATGCTCAAATGAAATCTCTATGAGATAAATTGTATGTTTGGAGTTGTCACTTAAAGCAAATATATTTGGGGTGCCTGGGCGCCTCAGTCGGTTAAGCATCTGACTCTTGGTTTCGGCTCAGGTTCTGATCTCGCCATTTTGGGGGTTCAATCTCTGTGTGAGGCTCTGTACCGACAGTGTGGAGCCTGCTTGGGATTCTCTCTCTCCGGCTCTCTCTCTGAACCCCACCCCACCCCCACTCTCTGTCTCAAGATAAATAAATAAACTTTAAAAATGTTTAATGAAAATAATATTTAACATAAAATTCTTCTTACAGGAGTCATTGAGACAGTTTAGGCACTTTTCTAACTATCCAGAGAATTGACTCTTAATTCCTATGAGTGAGTGGTGGCTATTACCTATACTTGAAAATTGCGGGGACACTGTGGAAAGAAAATGACCAGAAATTAAGGTCCATGAATCATTTATGGTGAGAAATGGGGACCAACTCTGGTCACTGAATAAATAAAATTTCAGAATATTTTGTCAGGGGCCCAGATTTCATAAGAATCTAAAATGGACTTGCCAGTGTAGAGGAAAATGACCCCAAAGGAATGAAAATAAAAGTTTTCAGGGGTGTTGTGGTTTGGAGAAATATTATAAACATTTTATGTAGCTCAATTTACCATCCCTACATTATCTGCCTTGTGTTAGTGCACCATAACATAGGCCACTGTTCTGTACTGTCTCAGGTAATTCTGTTTCACAATGGGTAGATATGACTATTCAGTTTCCCATCAATATATTTATACCTGATGCAGGGATATGAAGGGCTGTGCTATATGTGGTTTGTAAATCAATACAAAATGAGGCCACATTCATGCACCATTTACAGTGAAGTTTTGTATATCCTGCATCCAAATAATTACATCTATTATGTTCCATATTTTAAAGAAAAATCACATCGTTTCTGCTGTAGAAAATTGCCTTCTAAGTATATAACTGATTTCTGAACCAAACGTAATATGCAACCTCAGACTTAAAGCAATACTTTTACTCTGCACTTGGATAACCACTGGGTTCTCAGACCAGAGTCATTCTAATTGATTAGTTTCAGACCATTTGTTCACGCTTCATCTAAAAATGTATTGCGATGTATCATGACCCAATGTTTATCTATGCCATCGTATGAATTAGTATAAATACTAGAAAGTAAGTAGTAATAATTGATGGAAAAAATATATAAAATGCATATGCAAACCTTAATACAGATTCTTACAAACAAGTTCAAATGTTTTCTCTTACATCTTTGTTGGATTAAACAATATTGTTTGCAGCAAAGATGAAGATATTTCCTTTGCTTTGTCATATAATGGGTATTTTAAAAGGTCAATAAACCCAACTGAGACCCTGATTATTTTGAGTAGATCATACTTTAGCAACCAAATGCTATTGTAATTCTATTCCCTGAACCTAGAGGCCCTTCTAATATTATAATGTTTTATATGTTACCATTTTACACTCTTTTATTTGAAATGTGTAACAACGTACCCTAAGGACATTAGCAATGGGGTGATAGATAAATGATCTATTTATCTGTGAATAGTCAGCATAACACATCTACCCAGCATTATTTGCTGCACATCCTTTGGAGAGGACAGGGAAGAATGGTGTTCCTATTGGCAGATATATTTTGCATGAATTTTCAAAATCTGAGATTTAAATAAATTTTGAATATAAACATGGTCGCCACACATGCAGGCCTTTTCCTGAAGTGGCAGAGGAGACAAGGAGAAGCGGGGGCCCATGCAGCACTTCTGTGCCCTGCACCCCTTCAAACAGGTCTCCACATGCAACTCCAAAGTGCAAGTTCTAAAACGCATGTCAGATCTTACTTCCCAAATCACTAGGAGGGGAAACACCAATCACTCCTTGACAGGCATTGGGTCTTGATGGCCCTTCATAGCACACGTCACTCACCTCCAGCCCAATACTGCTCCTTGCCTTCATGGTATTTTACAGCTGAGCCGAATTTCTATCAGTTTCTCAAAATGAAATGCTGTATAGTGACATCAGGCATATGACTTGCCTACAGTAATCTTTTTTTTTTTAATGTCCTTATTTTATTTTGAGAGATAAAGCAGAGAGCGAGTGCAGGAGAGGCAGAGAGAGAGGGAGACACAGAATCTGAGCAGGCTCCAGGCTCTGAGCTGTCAGCACAGAGCCCAACGTGGGGCTCAAACCCACGGACTGTGAGATCATGACCTGAGCCGAAGTTGGATGCTTAACTGACTGAGCCACCCAGGCGCCCCTTGCCTACAGTAATCTTAACCGCCACCTAACCTATTCTTTAGATTTCTGCTTAGCCATACATACCGGATTGGTTCTAAGGCAAAGGTGCGGAGTATTATTATGATTAAATGAAAGGAGAGCTCATCATAGCTGGGTACCATTCTAAGAAAAGTGGCCAGTGAGAGATACGGCAGAGTGAATGGGAAGTTAGAAAGTATCTCGACTAGGAGGTATGTTGGGAGCAGATGGGGAGCATCCCATGGGAGTTGTCTGTGAGCTAGCATTTCTGAAGGGAAGCCTACAGTCCCTGTGGAGAGAGATCATTCTGGCTAGGTAGGGTGAAAGGAAAAAAAAAGCTTTAATTCCTTTCAGTTAACACCCAGGGACATGTCTTATTGGGTGATTTCTAGGGACACTGTATAAAAAAGGTGAAGGACCCTTTACATCATCTCATTTTGTTGTGAGTCTGTTTTTTCTTCCTTCCCTCCCTTCTTCCATTTGTGTTTTCCTTCTAATATAAAGACTTCAAAGGTATGCCTCTCTTCCATCTTCTGCTCCCTCAAGAACCAAACACTTCATTGGATATTTTGCTTGTATTTTGCTGTGAACAACCTTTTGATGGCCTGAACTATTGACAGACAATAGTTCTCCGATCTTTCTTTCATGGATACTGTGGTTTTCTTAAAGAGATTCTTCTCAATAAATTCCCCTTGATTTTAAGCTTTTTTTTTTTTAATCATGATCTACCTGTGTTCGTTACTGTTCTTCCCACCTGCAACTAAAACTATTCAAATCTGAAGCACTTCATCGTTTTTCTGATACACGGTATCTCTGAGTAGTTTTTGGACTTTTGCTTTCCATTACTCTATTCAGTTCGGTCATTCACAATGAGATCTAGCCTCCTGAGCACTGCAGGTTTGTTTGCAGCATTCCTTTGTTCTTCCAGGATCAGCATCCCTAAAACTCCTGTTTACATGAGGGCTTCTCCTGCGTTAGAAAGAAGGAATATCACGATTGTATCCATAGTACAAATGCGAGCACTTATTTTTCCTGGGCACCATCTGTCAATCAGGATCTGACCTAGCTAATCCGGTGAACGGCGTAGACTGTTTTAACACGGTTGACAGGTGTGACTCTCTTCGCTCAGTACGGAGGCGTGGGTTGGGATGGATTCCATGATTCAGAGAAAGATGGAAATGGCAACGTTTGGAGATTTGGGGTATTAAAATCAGTGTTTTTTTCCTAACATTTTATAAGATATTTGGGAGCTTCTGTATAAGTATTGTTTCAGTTTCAGTGTGTATTAGTATTGGTCTCATTTTATTTATTTCACACGGTGGATGTGTGCTTTTGGAAGAGGGCACAGCCCAATTCTTCAAGCTGCTTTTCCAAATTAATTGTGTGTGTGTGTGTGTGTGTGTGTGTGTGTGTGTGTGTGTGTGTGTGTTTTGGGTGTGGCTACACATATGTACCCCACAGGGAAGTGAGGATGCTGTATTTGTCTGCATGGTCGGGTCTTTAGCACTGGAGGAAGATGACATTCTCTGCTTTCATCTTTCCTGTATCATTAACGTGGCTCTGTTATTGCCAAATGATTCATTATTGATTTTATATGAAGTGTAAATCATAAATCAATGTCAATATAGCAGCCTTATTAGCAATAATAAAAATACCACATCTTTCTTAAACCTAAGACCATCTAAATTATTTTTATGTTAATGAAGCAAAGGCAAAACAAAACTAGACCTGGATGCATCTGGGTTATGGAAAGAAAGATGTAGACATTTGTAGGTACTTAATCTGTTGTAGCTTCTTATCTCTGCTTATCATTGTGCACGGAGATTTGAGTTTGTTCTCCACAGCCACAAGTGCAGGCTCAGGCGAGTCATTTCTACTGCCTGGGTTTCACATTCCTAACCTGTCAATTATGGAAGTAAGAATATATGGGTGTTTTTTTAACTGTGACAGTCTATGATACTATCATTGGCTTGACACACACACACACACACACACACACATTTGCAGATACACATATACATAGGCATACACACAACTTATTTTTCTGTGGACTAAATGTGAACAAAAGCATATGTTCAAAAATTTTGAACTTCTGGGTAACAAATTTACTTGTATACACTTTCTAGCTGTTCTTAGCTTGCGGGGTTCAGGTATCCATTGATCCACCTGGCACCATGGTGGTAAGAAGGGGCTTCGTGGCAGAAGTGAGGTTTGCATCTTAAAGGGAGAAGAGGAGAGAGGCCTGGGTGGCTCAGTTGGTTAAGTGTCTGACTCTTGGTTTTGTTTCAGGTCGTGATCTCATGATTTCCTGGGTTCGAGCTTCAGGTTGGGCTCTGCCCTGACAGTTTGGAATCTGTTTGGGATTCTCTCATTCCCTCTCTTTTTGCCCTTTCCCCACTCATACTGTCTCTGTCTCTCTCAAAATAAATAAATAAACTTCAAAAAATATTTAATTAAAAAAAGGGGGAAGAGGATATACATTAGTGGAGCAGAGGAATGAAAGCAGTCTAAACCTAGCAGAAAAAAGTTGAGCATTAAAATTCATTACAGCATCTCTTGAGGATGATGGGACACTGGTTTAAATGAGTGGAGGTGTTCTCATTGGGGAGTGGGGGAAAATAAAGTCAGACTAAAGAGATCTTTAAAGACCAGGCAGAAAGTAGATGGTTTCTACTTTCCATTGGATGGTTTTGGATGGGGTAGTATTATTTTGAAGTTGGAGAATGATTTTTCTGGCAGCGAATGGTGTGCAGTCTAAATTTGGGAGACCAAGATTGATAGGATATCAATGGGAAACAGTTGTGATCTAAAATAGGAGGTGACAAAAGCCTATGTCACAGTGTGACATGAAAAATCTGAGATCGGTGTCAATGAGTAAATGACAGTATATGATAATACTTTGACTCCTCCCAGTATTTTAAAAAATCATGTATTTCTGGCCAGGGAGGTTGAGCTAATGATGTAATCACAGAATGACAGCAGATTGGAAAAGTAGAATTCTCAAAGAAGAGAAAGAATTTAGTTTTCACCTAAATCTGTGTTTCTTAGGTTAGGAAACTTAAAATATCCTAATGGCACTCTAAATTAAAACGGAACCCTCATGAAATATCAGGTAAATAGATATTGACAAGGAAGCCATGTCTGTATAGGTAGCGTTGAAACCAAAAACTGAACTCGCTCTCACTGAAGTTTGTTTCACCTTAGGGTTTCCACTCTTTAGTATACAAATCTGGACCATTTTCTTGGTTTCAGATAAAGTGAAAATATCACTTTCACCTCCCCCGTCCCCAACCCCACATGCCTTTTCCTTCAGCTCTAAGTATAAATACAAGTTTATTCATCTTCAGTCACAGGAATGGATTTAGAAATGGGTTTTTAGTGTCTGTCACCAAGGAATTAAAGTATTCACCAGTGGAATATTGTAATATCTCATTCATTAGTAATTCCATTTTATATCCAAAATTTCAACAGAAGAATAATTATATACTTGTTTGTCCAAGCTGAGGACTTTTGAAGATAGTAGCTGCTATGGAAAATCAAAGCAGCCTAATGCCTGGTATTTACTTTCTAAAAATAATAGATTTGAATCCTTTTTGTCTTTTTTGTGTGTGTGCGTGTGATTGTAATTATTATCATTATTTTTTTAATTTTAGGGGAGAGAAGAGTTTTTGCTATGGACTAACAGTGGAGTTACAGAAAAATGTTTATTTGTTTTCATGGTCCTTTTCTCCAAAATGTGTGCTGGAATGTATATAAAAAAATCTACAGAGACCTAAGAGAACCTTTTTTGAAACAAGAAGATTAAGAGTAGAGTTTATTTGGTTATTTTGAAATACAACTAAGACTGTAGAATCCAATAAGTCAGGAGACATTTAGATATGAATATATTTTATAGAGATTGAAATTATATTAAATATAACCTCAGGCATAATCTCATGATCTAATTTATATATATAATTTATTTATCTTTATATATACATATATATAAATGGCTCATAGACTGAAGCCCCACCAAGGCTGCTGCTTTCAATATTTGTACATCATTCTTAAGCAAATGTAAAGAATAAAACTGAATAGGGGACCTCATTCAGAAATTTTTAGAATGTTTTCATACTTTAAGATGGTTTTTGCAAAATGTACGATTTGCTGTGATTGCCCTGCATTCACTACCTATATTCCCAAGATCTCCAAGTAAGTTGACATTTTATTTCATGAGGAATGTAATACATTAACTATGAGCCTAGAAAAAGAGAGAGCTTTCAGTCAGTCAACAGGATCATGTTTGTTACAAGTCAATTAGCAAGAATCCCCCTCTCAGCAAATCCAGGGTTTAGTTTCAGATGGACAATTAATGGGTTATATGAAATGGAGGAAGTAAATTTGTCATTCAGAATTTGAGTTTGCAGAGTAATATTTCATATAACTTTTAAAAAGAAGTGAAGCATTTGTAGAAGAGAGAGGGCAAGAGATAGAGATTGGGAGACTGTGAAAGCCACCTGCTTTGTGAATTTGCTACTAAGATAATTATAATTTGATTGTTAGTTTCTTATAATTTGATTGTATAAAGTTTCACTTTATACATTTTATTAAATGATTTCAGAGGTCTTTGCCATAAAGATTGACTTAAAAAGGGAAGCTGATTGTTCTATAATGTTTACATTCTATGTAGAGTTGTACTGGAGTCACTTTAATTATTTTTTACTTACTATTACTTAGTGACTACTAAGCTCCCTCCACTCAAAGATTACAGTCATCATTTTTTTCTTCAGCAATCACCCACACGCGTACATGGGCATGCACACCCACACACTACAAACTATCTTCCAAATTACATGCTAAAAGTTCATGGATTTTGGACTTAGAACAATTTATACTAGAGAAGATTCATCATTTAGAGATGATGTGATTGCCTACAGATTACTCAAGTTTTTGAGTCTTCTAAAATGGAGGCAATAAAACCTAAATTAGACGGGTGATGTCACGATTAAATGAGATATGAAGCAGAGTGGGTGATACAGTGTAAGTCCTGAGTAAGTCCTGAATGGATGTGCATGGGTCTCCCCATCTCGTACAAATACACATGCCTCTCATAATACAAAATAAACATGAATGGAGAAGTTGATGCCTATTCTTTCATAACCCTAGACAGAATTTGTTTTGGGGGTTACAAACGAAAATCATCACAGGTGAGAAAATGGTCTGAGGCAGTTTTATGGATCAGTAAGGATATTTATTCCAAGTTCAGAGATTTTATTTCCTCATTCATATTTCATCAACTAATTTTCCTAAGGGCCATTCCAAGCCTGGGTAAAGAGTGAAGGAGCAATCCAAAGAAAGAATGGAAAGACAAAAGAAATAGAAAGGTTGGAGCAAGGAAGGAAGCAGAGACCAAGCAGGTAGAAAGGCAGACTGAAAATAAAGAGTAACGACCAGGAAGAGGGTGACCATATGTCACAGCCCTTAGTTCTAAGCCAGTTTAACATGTTTGCTTCCTGAAGATAAGTGTCCTCAGAGGTGTACATCTTTGATTTGACCTCTGCAGGCCTTGCCGGAAGACCTAGGTATTAGTCTACATGCAAAGATAGAGATCCATTTGGCCTAGTACTTTGTACCTCTCCACACCAGTGACTCATCTAGGTATCATATCGGATACCTATCACCTAAAGCCATGATGGGCTTCTCCCCCTTCAAGTGCAGGGATCCAAATGACCAACCCCTTTCCTCATCCTGCAACACAAATGCCAACAGCCCCCCAAGGGGACTTACTAGTCCTCACGAGGGACTTCTGCCTTTTCTAGTCACTGCGGATCCCCACCAGAAAGAACTATATTATGTTCTGACCAGTATGTATGTACCTGGAAATGATGAAGCAATGTTAACAAATAGGGAGCAGAGAGCCAGAGGTGTCGATGGTTTAGAGACATTTGAAAGGTAAAAGGTTGGGAAGTTTGGGTCAATGGGGAAAGATTTCTATTAACATGTTTTTGTTTCAAATTTCCTTGTTTTGAGTTAATCTAGTTATATATTAATTAAAGATGGGACCTGTCCTGGGGCGTCCTTGAGGCTCAATCATTTGAGCATCTGACTCTGATTTTGGCTCAGGTCATTGTCCCATGGTCGTGGAATGGAGCCCCATGTTGGGTTCCCCATCAGGCTCCAGGCTGAGCATAGAGCCTCCTTGGGATTCTCTCTCTCTCAAATAAAATGAAAAAATAAAATCATTAAAAGTTTAAAAAAAATGGAATCCTTCCCTAGGCAATTGCTATAGCAATAAAGGACAGATTGTTGGAGGTACACTCATTCCTTTCTTGTTCTTTGCTCAAAGCAATACTCTTCATTTTTGCTCATTTACTATTCCAGTAGGAAAATATTGAATAGCAATTTTTATACCCTAAAAAAGATAGTTATTTCTGAATAACAGACCATAAAATCTGACAGGAAGGAGCACCTCAATGAGACTGTCAAGATACCACACACTCCCATCTGTTCTTAGGAAAACAATCCAATCTCCCACCTTTGTTTTTGAATGGAGACTGCTGGGTGTTACTCATTATTGTGTTTAGAACAAAACCTTCCCTTGGAAAGATGTTGCGTTATTATTACCATGGCAACAGAACACCCTATAAAGATGATCTATTGGTCCATAGTTCAATAAGCACATCCCTGAAGTCCATCAGGAAAAAAGGTCTAATAGAGGCTGTTCTATATTTTGCTAGTTCTTCTTTTACACCTGTGTTCAACAGTAAATGTGCATTCCACAGAAATGTTTAATTTAAGTGTATTTCATTTTATCCAGATTATATATTTGCAATGGTTTTCTGAATTTAAAACACTTGTTTTACTATAAAAAATAATACTCACATGGTAAATAAAATTACTTTTATGCCAAGAGCATAAAGAGAAAAGAGTACTCTCTCCTACCTCTGTTCTGTGTTTAAGCATTAGTACAACCATTGATAGGCAATTAATTTTACCAACTTTCTAAATAAATAACTTTATAAACATCATAAGAACAGCCAACAATTAATACCACAAAGAGAATTATCTTAAATTAGGCATTTGTATCAAAATGCGTGTAAGTGGGTAGAAATAATACCCCAAAATTTTAGTTGAAAAAGTGCAGCCACATAATTATCACTCACGTAGTATTGAAGTAACAAGAATATACTCACAGCAAATTTTTACAGGACCTAATCCTGCTCTTTAGTAATATATAAAAATAATTGGGGCACCTGGGTGGTTCAATCTGCTAAGTGTCCAACTCTTGGTTTCGGCTTAGGTCATGATCTCACAGTTTGTGAGGTCAAGCCCCATATTGGGCTCTGTGCTGACAGCCTGGAGCCTGCTTGGGATTTTCTCTTTCCTTCTCTCTCTGCCCCTCCCCTACTTGTGCATGCACAGTCTCTTTCTCTCTCTCTCTCAAAATAAATTTATAAATAAATAAAATTGACAAAATAGGTAAATGCAATGCACAAAGGCAAATGAGTTAAAACATATAAATAAAAGAACAAATAAATTGGGAGGCTAGAGAAAAGAAAATAAGAAAAATTTATTTGTAATAGTTAGAATGATTTCATTGTAGTCCTATGTTTTTATGAAGGTACGTATGGTTTTAGTAGGGTGCCCCATATACACATAATTAAATAAGCTAAGAATATTCAACTTATATATATATTCCCCATAACGAGGACCCATCATGATCTTAGTGATCTGGGGCGATTAGTTCCTAAGGAGGATGTGCCCCTTTGCAGACATCCTGTGCCCCCTCGTTACAGAAAGCAAATTTCCACTGTCAGTTAGACAATCACTGGTGATTTCACAATTTTTGTGACTGTGAAGGAGTTTCTCAGAACTTTGGTGTCCTCATGAAATGGGTTTTTGAAATTAGTAGGGTTAATGACTGGATCGAAGAAATCTAGCATCTTCGCCCATGTATACCCAGAGTGGCCTAACTGGAAATGGTGAGTTGGTAGTAAATATTTCCTGTGAAAGATGTATGAACTCTCCCAAACCACTAAAATGCATCAGGATTCCGGCAATATGAATAAGTATTCTATAGATTAATTTACTGTATTTCTCAGTACCCCTCACTTCCTTTCTTTAGCTCTGGCTAATCCACTCTCATCAAGCATCTTCTATACTTCTTACACATTCTTGACATTTGGAGAAGTGTTTTGGGGAATATCTGTATACGCAGAACACATTTTCAAAGACAGCATCAGAGAGTGGCTCTAAAATCAGACACATCGGGAGTTTAATGCCACATCAACCACTTACATGACCTTTGGCAAGTTACTCACTTTTATCTTCAATTTCCTCACTGGCAAAATGAACTAAATAAAAACATGTACTGGATGGTGCTTTTTGAGAATTGAATAAGGTAATACTGTAAAGCACTTAGCACAATTTCTAGGACATAGTAATTGCTCACTGAATATGTTCCTTCCTCCTCCTCCTCATGATAATTATTATGGTCGTTATTTTCAACAATTATTCAGATTCTGCTGGGAGATTTAAGCACTGTACAAAAGTACATGCAGTGAATATTACTGTTGCTTGGAGTAAAAGTTGGTGGAGTTCCTTATTATTAGCTTTTTGTCCTCATACTGTTGTATAACTGTAGCGTTTTTGATTGGGAGTGGACCTTTCAATATAACCAACATCCAATGGGCCACACTGTTGGCAAGAATAAAGCTGGTAGTGGGGTATCATGTAGAGTAGGGTAAGTACACCAATTTATTTGACATTGACTTTGAGTAGAGAGGAAAACTCAACAAGAGTGTATTGTGAAGTATCCCAGATTGATAGTACCCTCAAAAATCTGCCAGAAACAAACACAAATCTTCTCTGGAGGAGAGCACCTTCAGTCTAAGTGCCCACATACAAAGTTTCATTCACTATGAGTATAGCAACCAATAATAAAAGCGTAATACTAATTTAAAAACACATAGTGGGGAGGAAGAAAGTAAGTGTTAGCCATTGCAACCGTCACAGAGTCCAATCAAGATTCTTAGTGGGTGCTCATTGGAAATTGTCAGTCTTGGGGTGCCTGGGTGGCTCAGTCAGTTAAGCTTCTGACTTCGGTTCAGGTCATGATCTTGCAGTTCCTGAATTTGAGCCCCGTGTCGGGCTCTGTGCTGACAGCTCAGAGCCTGGAGCCTGTTTCCGATTCTGTGTCTCCCTCTCTCTCTGCCCCTCCCCCACTCACGCTCTGTCTCTTAAAAATAAATAAACATCGAGAAAAAATTAAAAAAAGAAATTGTTAGTCTGATTCTAAAGCCTATATGGAAGAATCAAACACTAAGAATAGAAAAAAAATACTTATGTTAAATTAAAATAAAGAAAAAGAAGTGATTGCCAGAGAGTAAAGTGCTTGTACAGAAAATTTAAATTTTATATGTGCATATAAATTTATATATATGCAATTTGGACATATGTGATTTTGTGCTGTGTGTATACATGCATGTAGAGGATGAGTATATATATATGTACACAGACACACACAGAAGTAAACACATTTGTGTGAATTTAAGGAACAGATGTTTTCCTAACATCAGATATATAAGAAGGATCTTAATTGAAGAATGTATATAATAAGATAGACATTCATTGTTGGGAAATAATCATCTTTTAGAAATGAATATATTTGGTGGACATAGATTTCTAAACCATGAAACTATTTCCCATTTGTTGTTTTCAATACAGTAAATTTCACTGGCCCCTTGACAATCATAGAGCACAGCATGGAAAATGATACACATTACTGCACATTGACATGTATCTATTATGACATGATATTGCAGATGAAGAAATGAAGTCCTAAATATGGCAGGCAAGAGAGCTGAAGAGCCGTTTCTGGCACAGGTTTTATTTTTATTCTGGCACAGGTTTTATTTTATTTCCTAGTAATTTGGAATTTTTGAAAATTGTGATTTTTTTCATTTTCTTTGTGTAGAATATCCCAAGATTGAGAACATATTGACCACATAAATCTTTATAAACTGATTTCTGTTGGTTGGAGGGATCTTAGGAGTAGTAGGTGCTAAACAGGTCTCTGCCTTACCCCTGGAGAATACCTCAGAACCTGACCATTTCTCAAAATATTTAAAGATTTTGGTGGGCGCACAGCTGTGTCACGCTGCCAGACCAAGAATAATAACAGTCAGATGAAGTATTGGCATAATAGCACAGACATGGCGCTCAAGAAATCTCAGTAAAGAATTCGCTCTAAATACCACTCAGATGGAGCCACCTTTTGATACAGAAGTTCAAAGCCTTTTGAACTTTGGGGCCCCAAAATTTTAGTATTAGAATATATCATCTTGGAAAACCTGAGTTTTATCTGAAAATATAAGTGTAGTCAAAGAAAAAAAAAACATTTAGGATCTACATGCTTTGTGTGTGTATGTGTGTGTGTGTGTGTGTGTGTGTGTGTGCATGCATGCATTTTTGTCTTGGATTTTTCTGTTTACACTGATCAGATTTGCAGGATAGCATGTTTACTTTATTTATCCTTGTAAACACAGGCATCTGGGTCTAGTGGAGGAGATTTTATCTATTCACAAAAGAGTTTTTAAATCCTTTTCATATGAATAATGATACAAATGCACAAAAATGGTCATTGTACTAAAAAATAGATTTCTCTGACACTATGACAACTACATATATACATATGTATAGTTATATTGTATATGTATATATATACATATATTTATACTTATATTGTGTGTGTATATATATATATGTGTATATATACATACTTGTTTGGAACCAAACTGTTTTTTGACTTTTAGAAGGCAGATGCTGTGTTAAAATAAGCAGGGCTCTATTTCTACACTTTATGGATAGAGGTGAATTGTGGCTTATATCGTGTTGATCCCATTAATGATTCTTCAGGCTGCAAGTTACAGCGCTGCGTCCCCATGGCTTTCACATTCTTATCTTTAACATGCAATTGTTCATCTAGGCATTTCCTGTTTTCTTCACTCTTAGTCCAAACGTCATAAAGTAGTTTAGAAATTGACCATGATGACGAGAATACAGTGGTGGCGAAGAATAAAAGGTCTGAGAGCATCCTAATAATTTTATGTATGTAAGAGAGAAAGAGAGGTTTTTTTTTTTCTGATTATGCCAGGTAACCTCACAGATGGTAGTAATTACCCTCCTCTGTTGACTTGAGACTTTTAGGAGCTTTCAAAAATACGATAAAAATGGGGAAGCATCTGCTAATTGCTCCTCTTTTCGCAATGGTGGAAAGTACAGTGTGGTGATGTTTCAAAACAGAAAACACAGAAAGGAAAAATCATCATTACCACCATCAGACAGCCTGTCTTACCCACTTGCTCGTTGGGGGAGGCCATGGCTGACAGACCAGAGGGAAGGTTGTGGGATGTGTTAATGATGTGTCCTGTGTGTTTTACATTCCGTCTTGTTGAATGTTCACACTTAGTCTAAGAAACCTGGGTAATTACACCAATTCAGAGATAAGGAAAGTGAGATCAGAGGTAGAGCAAACTTCTCATGCTGTACCCCTTATGGTGTGTTGCAGAATTAGGATTTTACCGATTGATCTGATTCCTGAACACACGCTGTTTCTTTGGTGTTTCCTGGTATCATAGAGTGCCGATTCCTTGAGAGATGGCAGTGCCCGGGTACTTGCCAAGTGAACAGATAGTCCTATAGAGGTTGTATTCATTTAAAAAATTAATATACAATGGACAGATTTATAATTAGACTTAAATCTTCCTGAAAAATATGGCTTTCAAATTTAAGATGGTGTGTGTTTTGTTTTGTTTGTATCACATAGTATTAGGATCATTACTAGTGAACCAAAAAAACAAAAAAATGCCCCAAACCACAACAGCCGTAAGTTAAATATCTGCCTTGGGGCACCTGGGTGTCTCAGTCAGTTGAGAGTCTACCTTCAGTCCGGGTTATGATCTCATCTCATTGTTAAGGGGTTGAGCCCTGCGTGGGACTCTGTGCTGACAGCTCAGAGCCTGGAGCCTGCTTCCGATTCTGTGTCTCCCTCTCTCTGGTGCCCCTCTCCTGCTTGCACTCTGTCTCTCTGTCTCTCAAAAATGAATAAACATTAAAAAATATTTTTAAATATCTGCATCTCTCTAACCTTCAAAAAGTCTCGAGATAATCACTCTAGAGATGGTATCAAGCTAAAAAGGGTATCTGGGACATCGCCATCTTCTATCTCCTCTGGTGGGTTCTATAGTCTGGAAGAAGCCAACTGTGTTTGGGGCGGGGTTGGTTCTGGCTGCCACGGTGTTACCTTCATGTGGACACACCCTCAGTGGGTCTGGGAGGGCCACCAGCGGGCCACTGGCTAGTCATCAAGACCATGGGTATCATGGAGAATCAGAGTGCCAGTGGAGGCCCCTTGTGGGAAGCTGACAAGGGGAAATGTGACAGGTGTTGGATCACAGTTATCACCAGGAAGCTCTGGAGAGCTGGAGGCATGGTTCTTTCGGGAGAGCCAAGAGAGGTGCCCGACAGATGGGACTTTCCCTCAAGCCTCAGAGCATCCAAAGGCTCCTGTCTCATTTTTCTACATCTGTCTTGGCTCCCTAAGCATCACTTTTCCATGTATTCCCCACACCAAATGCCAAGTGTTTTCTCTAAGAAAACATTGCATCTTTTCCAGCTGTACTGTGACTCTGCACTGACTTGACTTTAACACAATTTTATTGCAGAGAAAAATGGAGAGACTTTCAGCTGTCTCTATCATGAATGCATTGCCAAAATGATACTTTTAAACTCAGAATAATATTTTTCTTCAGAGAATGAGGTTGCTAGGACCCACATTTTCTGATTAAATGTCAATACACATAAATCAAGAACTCACTGAAATAAGCCACCAGTTTGTCTCCCCTGTTAGAAGGTAACGAAAGCCGATTATGATAGAATAAACTAGAATGTAAATTCTAACTGCTCCACTTCCCACTAATGATTGATACTTAATTTTATAAGTATACTGGACAAAAACTCCGTTTATTCTGGAAGTCACATCTGGATTTATTTGTAAGTAAAGAGGATAGTTGATGGGGACTTTTAAAGGACTCCTGAAAGTACTTAATAAACAAAGATCTTTCCTAAGAAATGAAATCGGTGCAAGCAAGTGTTTTTGTCAGAAAAAGTTCTGGTTTTAAAATGGAAAGTACAATGTCCTCCTAAAGCCACTATGGCTGTCTCTAACTAGAGTAATTTACAACTTAATTAAGCTAATGTCTTTAATTTATTTAACAAAAAGTTACATTTGAGAGGACACAGTAAAGAGAGGAGGAGTCACCTGGTGATAGTTTCTCCAACAGGAAACTGAGCCTGGGAAATGTTATAGTTGACATTGGGAACGTTCTAGAAAATTCATAGCATGTGTCACTATAACCTTGTCACTGTCTGAGGACGTGAGGCCTCGGGTGTGGACAGAAGTAGAAACAAGGTCCTAAAACAGGCAACAGGAGGGTGGTATGAGGTAAGTGGGCACTTGTGTGAAAGCTGGTGAGGCAGAAATAGAGTCGGGAAGAGACCAAAGTTAACCAGCTTCATTCAGTCTTTCCTGGAGCTGCCCCCCTTTGGGGCTGAAGGAGAAACACCCAAACAGACCTGAGGGGACTTTCCAAGTTCACAGAAACACAGAGATTTTCAGAGATCTTCAGAGACTTTCAACAATTTTGAGAAATGTTAACAAAAGACAGATGGCTACAAGCCAACATGACCATGTCCCAAAATCCAGCCTACCACCCTGATGGCTTCATTTCAAGTTTCTTAATTCCTTAGCTGTGGACATTTGGGGCACACCTTGATTCGTTTCATCCATACTGTCTCAGAATGTTCCCCCTCCTTCTTTCTTTCCTGTTCTTCCTACTTTTCCTTCCTTTCTTCCTTCTCAAATACAGGCATTTATTACTGAAACATTATAAAGGGATAGCGTTACATCACATTTATTTAGGTAAGGCATAAACCACCCTTACTGAAGAGGGAGAGTATGTTGAATCAGAGCCACTGGGTATTGGGGATGTGTACTCTTTTTGAAACAAAGCCTTCTGTTTCATCCAGGCTGCATTACCTTGAAATGTCACCAGGAGCATGAGAACTTTAGAGGTTAACTTTGAGCAACTGTGTCCACACACAGGTGGGGACAAGAAGCCACACTCTCTGAAATTTCTTAAGTCACCTTCCATCTCTCAGCAGCTTTGAGTCTGTCCCCCAGATCTGCATTTTAACTAAGGTCTTAGCTCGGAACCCTGCTGCCCTGTCACCTTCAGGATCTCCTTCCTCCTTGGATGGTACTGAAGTGTTGTATTAGAAAGAAGTAAGAGCTCTGAAGAGAAAGACACGCAAGACCTTAAAAAAGGAAATAATTTGCTTTTTAGCTTGTGTAATGAAAACCAATTTTTTATTGCTCTCACAGTGGTAATGATATTGCGTACAGTCAATGTGAAGTAATGTAGAATAAAAAATTATTTTACTTTATTCTTGTGCCAGAACTCCATGTGACATCCATAGGTTCTAATAACCATTTTTCCCACTCAAATATTTATTTAATATCTATGTGCCAGACACTTCTCTAAGGTCTAGAGAAAATATACAGCAAGAACTAAAACTAACACGTCTGCCTTCATAAGGATTATATTCTAAAGAGGGAAAGAGGCAACAAACAAGGTACACACGGAAAATATATTGTGTGATAAGCAATGATAAGTTATAAAGAAGGAAAAATCACACAAAAGGCATATGAAATGTTAGAAGTAAAAGGATTTCAAGAGAGTGACTAGGGTATCTTCCTGGGACAGGAACTTTATTTTTTTTATCTTTATTTTGAAAGAAAGAAAGAGCAAACAGGAGGGTGGCAGAGAAAGAGAGAGAGAGGGAGAGACAGATGGAGAGAATCCCATCTTTATGCAATATTTTCAGTGAAAA
>NC_043701.1:8691072-8718608 GCF_006229205.1 Suricata suricatta | reverse complement strand
CTCTCTCTCTCTCTCTCTCTCTCTCTCTCTTTCTGCTGTCCCCTCACATGTGCACTCTCTCAAAACAAATAAATAAACATTAAAGTAAAATAAAATGTCTCTAGAGTGTATATGTTATGTATAAGAGCATGTAGATTTCCGCAAAGCAAGAAAATCCTCAAATAAGACATTATAAGGGCGTCATATGAAAATAATTTTTAATGCACGACTAACATGATTTCCATCCACAAGAAGTCTTGTGAGTGACATTTGGCACGTGGGATTTTAGCACAGCCTGGATTCTGGTGACATTTCCTTTTAACCCACATGTATGTGAACGTCACAGGGCTGGGTTCTGCTCATTTCTCTTATCTAATAATGACATTCAGAGGAGATGCATACTTGTTTTTCTTTTTAAGAACAAAAAAGTATTCTAAAGTAAGGAGAAATCAGAGAGTAAGCTTCTTTTCCTCTAATATATTTCATTTTTTTTCCTCAAGGAGACTTTTTCAGCTCGGATTAGCATGTTTTAAAATTCATATCTGAGCTGCAGTGTTAACAGATTAACCCCCTCTGGGGTGGGTAACAGTGACCAATGGGCGGGAGGCATGTGAAGGGCTCATTCTCTCCAGTAATTGAAGAAGGCTGGAGAGGAGGCCAGGAGCCCTAGGAGCGTTCCTATCCTTAGGCTTTCCTCCCATTTAGACACTCGGTGCTGCCAAATGAATCTTCTTTGGATTCATAAGTGGAAATCGAACTAATGGTCTTTACCTGTGGATACAAGGAAATAAAGACAATATCAGCTTTTGCACCACCAGTTCGAAATTGTATAGACTCGGCTGACTCCCTGAAACAGAATTCCTCACAATCTGCAGGCAAAGCCTGCTGCCTTCTTTCATTATGTGTCTTCTGACGGTATGTTCTCCACAAGCGTGCCCCAAATGGGGCTGCACTGCAACTCTGAATTCGTAATCTAAGGCTGTGAGCCTGTAAAATCGGCCCTGTTGGACAAGTAGGAAAAGAAGCATAGTGTCTTTTTTCTTTTGACACCTAGGTGGATCTCTGAGTGAGAAACTGTGTTTTCTGCACCTAAGGAAGGCACGCTGTCTTAGAAACAGTGGTTGGAATGTGAGTAGCCAGCATCAAAACAAAAAAGCAGTACATCTTGCTGCGTTTCGCATCTGTACAGTACAACGGTCCACTGTCGGGAATGTTTGCTAAGATAAATATAGAAAAGACAGGGAAGGAAGGAGAGAGGAAGGAAGAGAGGCAAGGAGGGAGGAAGACAGAAAGGAAGGGAGAGAGAGAAGGCACAAATCCCCTCTCTGATATCCACCGTAAAAACAGAACTTCCTGGGGCACCAGGGTGGCTCAGTCGATTGAACGTCTAACTCTTGATTTCAGCTTAGGTCATGATCTCACTGTTTCTGAGATGGAGCCCTGCACTGGGCTCTGCACTAACAATATGGAGCCTGCTTGGGATTCTCTCTCTCCTTCTCACTCTGCCCCTCTCTCTTTCTCAAAATAGGTAAACATTAACAAAATCCAATAGAATATCTTGACAAACTTCTTGGCAAATGCTTGCTCTTGAATGTCTGTGGAAAAATCATTTTGTTTAGGTTAGGCATCATTAATCTTAGGCATTCTTTAAAGTTTTTTAATGTTTATTTATTTTTGAGAGAGAGACAGAGCATGAGTTGGGGAGGGGCAGAGAGAGAAAGACACAGAATCCGAGGCAGGCTCCAGGCTCTGAGCTGTCAGCACAGAGCCCAACACAGGTCTTGACCTCAAGAACCGCAAGCTCATGACCTGAGCCCAAGTTGGCCTCTTAACAGACTAAGCCACCCAGGTGCCCCAAATACATTCTTAAAAAATGAAATTTGATTCTGGTTCTTTGCTGCTTGTTTGGGGTTGTTGATTCCAAACATCAAATTTTACATTCTTTCACATCTTCCTTGAACAGGTGTGAGGCCTGTTCCTTTGACAAATTCTTTGTAAGCAGCTCTATGGCCCATAAGCAAATGCGAACTCATAGCCCCATCTCTGCGCTCAGGTGTGTGTATTACAATGTGCCTACAGAGAGTAAGAGCATTTACTAGATGCTCGCTAGTGGTGGTTATAAGGGCTTGCGTTGCTTCGTCTTGCAAAGCTTTTATTTGATGTATTTAGTCTACAGGTATTTACCAGGCTCTTAATACTATTGGGTAAAGAAAACAAAACAGAATGAGATTTGTGATCTAATGAGTATGTGAGTAATCTAAGCACACTTTTTAAAATTTTATAACTTAATTTTATAATCCAGACAGGTATATTTAAATAATAACCCTTGTAAATAAAGGAATAAAGGAAGCACTGCTTATTAACTTACTTTCCTTGCCAAGAGCCCTGTTTGAGATCAGTCTTACATAGGATACAGTTTCTTTTCATTTGTGTACTTCTGTTTATTATACACGTGTCAAGTCAAAGTCGATTTTAGTAACAGCAAGAAAGAAACCTAGGTTTTGTTTATTAATGTCATGTCTATTCCTGAGAGATATTCCCCCCTTTTTTTGGTGTTCTTGGCTATTTTCATTTTCAAAATTTCTAGAAAGCAAGATATCCTGTAGAACAGAAGCTTCGTTGTAGTGAATCTGTAAGATGGATACGTTGTTTTGGAGTCATATTTGTGTCCTGTCTTAAATCATTTCGAGGATTTTGAAAATATAATTTGAGGGTTTTTTCCAAAAGGTTGTGTTTGCAGCATTGTCTGGAGTGCTTTAGAAGGAACCTAACTAAGAGGAGATGGGCAAAGATAATTAGGAAGCAGAAAACAGCTTGTTGGGGTTTCTGGGAGAGATAAGGAAATACAGAGCCCAGGTCTAAAAAAATCTATATCAAATGCGGTTTATAAGAGGCAGTTCGAGAGGCTTGGAAGGTTCCTCTTATCTGGCCCATCTACCATCCTGAGCCATCCATCATCTCTGGGTGAGTTCCTGCTAAAAACAAACACTGATAAGGTCATTATTGAGGAGAAGGAAAGAGAACAAGATGGGAAAATACAGCCTTTTGAAAACTCTTACCAACTTGATTTATAAAATTCACCATGCAGGGACAAATGGGTGGTTCAGTCAGTTAAGCATCAGACTTCGCCTCAGGTCATGATCTCATGGTTTGTGAGTTCAAGCCCTACATTGGCCTCTATGCTGACAGCCTGGAGCCTGGAGACTGCTTCAGATTCTGTGTTCCTGTCTTTTTCCCTCTGCCCCTCCCCTGCTCACATCTGTCTCTCTCCTCTCTCTCTCTCTCTCTCTCTCTCTCTCTCTCTTTCAGAAATGAATAAACATTAAAAAAATAAAATAAAATTCACCATGAAATTCAATATGGAATAGGAAAAAATTAAAACAGGTAATATGAGCCCCAGAATGCCTTCTATGCAGTAAAACACTAGAAGATGTGAAAAGGTTAAGTAATAACTATTTTTTAATTTTTTTCAAAGAAATATTCTTAAGAAGTAACAATGAAATAGTTTTCCTGAACATATAAAGGATACCATCTCCGCAACTCTATTACAGAATACTTTGTCGTAAGTAAATTATTTTATTCAGTGAGGTGAAGGATTGTTGATATCCTGGTAGAAGAACAGGATGGGACTTGAATATGCAATGGAAACGATGTGAAGACAGGGGGAAAGAATGCTTTGTGATACATGTATACGGCTACAGATCTACGTTTGCCAACCAAAATGCATGTTGTTTAACCAGACAAGATTTCAAAGGATTTGTGTTTAGTAGTTTCACTGCAATACATTTATTTCACTTTCTATCTCAAGGTCTCCCCTTTCAAAGATACGCTGCTTTTAAATACATTTACTGAACTGGCTATTTGGTTACATCTCTCATTTCCCGCTCAAAAATAATTAGGTGAGCCATTTTCGGAGAGCAGCTCACCTGTGCAGTTGAAGGAATACGTCCACAATCTAGTGTGTATTGCTGTGTGCATTTACCAATTCCATAGAATGCTCACAGCAAAAGCCAAACAAGATTAGTGCCTCCGAACCACCAGAGGATAAAATCCATTTATCATCCATTTTAGCAGAAGCCATGGAGTTTTAGAAGTGATTAAATTGAAGGGGGTGCTTTAGGCAATGTAGAAATAGAGCATCTCTTGATAAAATTATGACCGAGGTTGTCAAATCTGCGGTAAGGCTGGGATGCGGTTAGGTGGGGTCAGTTCCTCTGAGACCCTAGTTGCAACGACATTTTCTTAGTTTTGACTTGCCTCTGGATTCAAAGAAGGGAACAATTTTCTTAATAAAACTCCTTATTGTTTTCCCATTTCCATGCTGTAGAATAAGTAAGGAAAACAATACATATTGTGTGTGTGTGTGTGTGTGTGTGTGTGTTTCTAAGATAAGTGCTAGCTGACCATAGATTAGCGACCATAAAAGTTGCCCTCTAACCTTAGGCAAAACATATTACCCGCTTGTTCTTAGACTCCTCCTTGCAACATAACGGGGATGTGTTAACCCTGTTGAAGAGTCCGGTCATCTTTAACCTGCCGTCCCTTTTTGCTTCAATGAGTACATTAAAATATAAGCATTAAGTTCACTTTTGTATTATGTTTCCAAGGGCAAGAACGGCAAAGAGTGCAAAATATATCAGGCTACTTGAGATTGTGTAAAATGCCTTATTATTTCTATTTGCATTCCAAAAATACATATTATGTGTGCAGAAGTGTAGGTAGGGGTTGGAGAAAATTGGGAAGAAGGTAGAATGAAAGCATGAAAAACTCAGCCAATTTATGGGGGTGAATGGTAAGGCTCAATTAAAAGGTGGATCTTAACATACACCTGCCATGCTTGCTGGCTCTGAACAGCAGCCCGTGTGTACCTTGCATAAGGACAGCAAAGAAGAGGTGCGCCATATTGAATGGGACCTTGCCATAACTCTTCACTGGCCTGCTGTTACCAAGAGCGTTAATTGCTGACATCAGGTGCAAAACAAGAGCCTTTGCAGTTGACAGTTGAGTCTCTGAGCCTACCCTTCACCCATGGCTCTCAGCTTAGGTGATTGATAGGCTTCTGATTTCTTGAAAGCTCACAGGATGTGTGCACACACACACTAAAGGATGGAAAAAGTTAGAAAAGATAAGAAGCTTTCCATTTATTTGGGTGATTTCTCAAGCCTTTTTAAAATTTTTTTAATGCTTTTAATTTATTTTTGAGAGACAGAGAGAGATAGAATGAGCAGGAGAAGGTCAGAGAGCAAGGAGACACAGAACCTGAAGCAGGCTCCAGGCTCTGAGCTGTCAGCACAGAGCCTGATGCGGGGCTCGAACCCACGACCTGTGAGATCATGACCTGAGCTGAAGCTAAACGCTTAACCAACTGAGCCACCCAGGCGCCCCTCAAGCCTTTTTTAAATGTTCATTTCTTTATTTTGAGAATGTATGTGAGCAGTGGAGGGGCAGAGAGACAGGGAGAGAGAGAATCCTAAGCACGCTCAGTGCTGTCAGCACAGAGCCCCACATGGGGCTTAAACTCACAGACTGTGAGATCATGACCTGAGCTGAAACCAAGACTCAGACACTTAACTGACTAAACCACCCAGGTGCCCCAATTTCTTGAGCCTTAAAATTTTGGTTTTCCTGAGACAGTCCTTCATTTACTAAATGATGGTAAATAGTTTAAATCAATCCTTCTTGGGGATAAAAAACATAAATTAATTCTGCAAAGCCACAGATACTGTACAAGATACCCTGTGAGGTCTTCACAGAAGGGTTCTGATCCCAAAGGATCTGACAAGCTGGCCAGAGCCTATTGCCCTGATTTTCATTTACTTCAGCCCCTCACATCCTCCTGTTCCCTAATCGAGACCAAATACTAAACCAGTGTCCACCGGACACCTCCCAGGCTTTATCCTACATTGCATGGGATAGAACATCTGTTAGACATTGATGCTTAAGAATTAACAGCCTAATGAACACGTTAGCCATTCTGGTATAACAGAAATGGAAGTGAGTGGTATATTTATAATTTTCTCATGCCCTATATATAGTTATATCATCAAACTACAGAACACCTGTTCATACATCATCAAAGCTTTAGTTGTACTTAACCTAATGCCACCTGCCTCGTCTCTGTAATGGGGAAATTCAGAAACTGACTATTTCAATTATGCAGTGGATATTATCCTTTAATCAATACCTACTGTGTATCAAGTACGTGGTGTATAATCCCTTTTCTTCTTCTTCGTGATGCTGTGAAACGGGTTTTTGTGCGTGTGTGTTCATTTTACAGTTGAGGAAACTGAGGCTCAGAGTGAATGATGTCTTAGTCTCTGCTCTTTCTCTTGTGTGAATGCCTTGTTATCACTTCTGTTCCTTTAATCTGTTTTCAGAACTTAGTCCTTTGTCTCTTCTGGTTCAAAATGCTGGTTAAAGTTGTGTCTATTGATGACAAAATAATTGAATTTTGAAAAAAAATCTCCCTTTAAGTAAAATCTCCCTTTAAGTAAATCTCCCTTTAAGTTTCTTAAAGGATTTCACTGGCTTTCTAAATTAAGTCTTTATTTTTTTTAATGTTTTATTTATTTTTGATACAGAAGGAGACAGAGCATGAAAGGGGGAGGGCAGAGAGAGGAGGAGACACAGAACAGGAAGCAGGCTCCAGGCTCTGAGCTAGCTGTCAGCACAGACCCTGACGCGGGGCTCGAACCCACGAACGGGAGATCTGACCTGAGCCGAAGCCGGAGACTCAACCGACTGAGCCACTCAGGCGCCCCACTGGCTTTCTGATTAAAGCATGTTATCCTTATCCATTGTTTGTATAGTACTTTTTATTGAGAGTTCAATGTAATGTACACTCCAACATGGATGGCAAAGTTTTCCACATGCCATTTAGTAATAAATAATGCCTTAATATCTTTATACCTTCCAGTAAACTTTCCTTCCTTTAGAAAACCCAACAGTTTCGGCCAACTTCAGGCTTCTTAGTATCTCCTTGTACCAACCCCCCCAAACTTTCCCTCCTAAGCAAGGGCCTATATTAAATTATACTCTATATTAAATCTATATTCTCTGCCCTCCATCAAATTCTCATCTTCCCAATGCCCATGCCTCCCTCAGAATGAAAAGAATATGGGTTGTATGTCTTTTAAAATAATTATATGAACAAATAGATATGTGTTTATTGCAAACACACTAAAACCAAGGCATAGCATTATTTTAGGGGTGAGGGAACAGAAATAAGAGGAATTTACAAGTTTCTAAAGGAAGTTAAATTTAGAAAGTTATAAATGACACACAATTGATGTAGATAAAGAATTGAGTAAATAAACAGAAATTACGCTATCTGGATATAACTTGGAGAGCCTCATAGTCCAGCGGATATTTGCATTGTCTAAAATAGGTAGGATCTGGGGTGGCTGGGTGGCTTAGTGGGCTAAGCATCTGACTTCTGCTCAGGTCATGATCTCATGGTTCCTGAGTTCACCTCAAGCCCTGCATCCGGATCTCTGCTATCAGCATAGAGACTGCTCCAAATCCTGTATCTCCTCTCTCTGCCCCTCCCCAACTTGCACTCTGCTGCTCAAAATAAATAAATAAATAAATAAACAAACATTTAAAAAATAAATAAATACAAGAGAAAGGCTCTAGAAATTGAAAGATGGGAACGGATATTTGAGGAAAGTGCAGGGTGAGGCTACTTAGACCACATGCACATGTACCCACGAAGAGTAGGATTTCAGGCACTGGGTTGGAGAATTTGGGAGCCTTCCTGGCATGCTTCCAGTCACTTCCCAGAGGAAAACATTAACATTTCCTTCACAGTTGGCAACTCCAGTACGCATCGTTATTGTCCTTGAAATTCCTATATTTTAGCTGAAATAACCAGTGATTATTTGAAAGCATGCTTGGAATGGGACTTGCTGTATCTCATGAAAAATGTTTGTTGTAAGATAAACCAATTTAATTCACGTCACTTAAAATTCTATAAGCTTTTCTTTCCCTAAAGTCAAGATCATGGATCAAATAGGCCTCTAGAGGCAGAAGTGTTCATTTGCAATTATATTTACTCGAGTAATGACATCAGTCATTTTCACCTAGCTTTTTCTTTCATCATTCATATACACTGTGAGCAAAACTAATAATGAAAACAGAAAAACATACGGGAAAAGCACTGCCAGAAATATCCTGTCAGTTCAGAGTTCATTTCGATAGGGGCCTCCTGAATCATGTTGTGTGCTTTTTGGAGAGGCAAAGCCGATTTTATGCCAGAGGGTGCTTCATCTATCAATTTAGATAGGCAAAATCACCCAGAAACACATTTTCACAAGTATGGCGGTTGCAGAGTCTTAGAACATTAATTTTCTGTCAAGAGCACTAATGTGCTAATCCAGTCACACAGGATCGGCTGAAGTGCAGGATCAGGAGGTATGATGTGTGATGTCACATTTTTCGAAGTCTAAGCGGTGCTCCAGGGAAGTCCTGATCACCTCAGTGCTAGTCCATGATACTCCTTCTTCCGTACAATTCTTTGTTGTTTAGGCCTCCATCACACTCTATCTTTTTTAAATGTTCATTTATTTTTGAGAGAGAGAAAGGGAGAGAACAAGCAGGGGAGGGGGAGAGAGAGAGGGAGACACAGAGGCCGATGTAGGGCTTGAACCCAGGAACCGTGAGATCACGATCTGAGCCGAAGTCAGACGCTTAACCAACTGAGCCACCGAGGTACCGTCATCATACTGTATCTTAAATATATTATCTGTTTCCTATCAGTCTTTGCTGATCTATCTTTGATATGAATTATAATGTGTCATCCTGACTTTTCTATATACAATCCATTTCTCTACCTCTGTCTCTGTGTCTCTTTATCTCTATCTCTCTATCTCTCTACTTCAAATTGGATCCTCTTTAAGCTTACACCTGGCGAAATAATGTCAATCTGTGGTGAAGTCATATCACATCTAAAACACCAAAGCTTTTTTTCCCCTCTTACACTATCATTTTAAATAATCACTGACAGAAATTATCTTCATGTTAGTAGCACATAGTCTTCTAGAATTTCTTCTTTTGGAAAAGAGTTCATTCCTAAGGGAGGGGGGAACCCACATATCTAGAATTCAGAAGAGTCTTATATTGCCGTTTGATTAAATGAAATCCTTATTGAGATCAAATTCATGTACCATAACTTTGCCATTTAAAAAACTTTTTAAATGTTTATTTGCTATTTGAGACAGAGAGAGACAGAGCCTGAGCAGGGAGAGGGGTAGAGAGAGGGGGAGACACAGAATCTGAAGCAGGTTCCAGGCTCTGAGCTGTCAGCCCAGAGCCCCACGCAGGGTTCAGACTCATGAACTGTGAGATGATGACCAGAGCCGAAGTCAGACACTCAACCAAGTGAGCCGCCCAGGTGCCCCGTAAGCTTACCATTTTAAAGTACACAATTCGCTGTGATTGTCATTGATTGCCATTTGTTTACTTAGAGTTTCCCAGATCATGTGCAACCAGCGAACAGTATGTTTAATTCTGTTGTCAGGTATGACTGGACACAGATTTCCTTAAATGCTTTGGAGTGGTGAGTGTCCAGGCCTTTGCTGAGTGGCCCTATGTGCTTGGAGCCTGCCTTCATGTGCCTGTGTGCAGTTCACAGTTCTGCTAGTTTCACTTTCTACTCGTGTAGTGCCTCGTGGTCAGCCAGCGGTGAGAAATTAGGGTCCTTCACATCTTTTCTGGGAACTCGCACAGTCCCACGCTTGGGTGCAGGCTTCTGGATTCTCAGGAATATGTCCGCCTTCTGTGGACATCTCGTTTTCCTTGTAAATGTTTGAATCAGTATCTTCTTAGCCCCACTGGGATCACTGTCCCAGCCACATGGGATCTTAACCCATTGCCATTGATTGCTTATGACAAATGTCCTTGGGACAGTGATGTTTGTACAAAGGAGGCTCTCAGATGAATGAAAGGCCTGAGAATGCGGTCTTTCAGGGACTGCCAAATGAGTCACATAGTAGCAATTCTCTGGGTCAAGGGCTTTGGAGGATCTCCAAACCATGCCTACCCCTTCAGTGGTTGAGAGGAGGCTGGCTTTCATGGCCACATGATCGTCGGGTTTGGGTCTTCCCTGGAACTGGGTTTGGGGTTTGGAAATATGACAAGCTAAAATGTCGCAAGGCTGACTATTGTTCTTGCCACAATTTAGCCAGTTTTCATGAATTAACACTCTTTGAATTGCTGTAGTACTTTGGTCAATGTGTAAGGTATTGAAAATGTTGGTTTTGACTCTTTATTTTTTCTTTTTGCCAATCTTCCACTTGTTTTTATGGACAAGTGGATTTTCAAAGATCTGTCATTTGGGAAATATGAAAGGAGACAAGTTTTTAACAGGTGTTCAATGAGCCACCAGTTAGCAATGTGGCTTCCTAGCTCTCAAGTCAGCCTGTGTGTCCTTGTTGGTATCATCTAGAGAGGGACGGTATCAGATTGTGATCTCTATGGTTTCATTCAGATCTTAAATGTGATGAATCATTTCTTAATGACTGTAAGGCATTGACAAGAATAGGTTTTTAATAGTCTTTTGCTTAAATCTCTTGATCTTCAGACTTATTTCCCAGTACTCATTACTTTACAATTTATTCTTTCTTTGTAAGTCTTCAATTTTATTTAAGCGTAAAAAATATTTTAAATATATATGTTTACTGACATTTAGTATGTCATATTCATTATTAAGAGTAACAGTAACTGCTTTATAAATTGCCAGCTCAGATATGAGTGATACCCTTTTGCTGGAGGACATCAGATCAAATACACATATTTTTATTAAATTCATTCAGCGTTCAGCGTGGAGAGCTGGAGCAGAACCCTTTATATTAATGGTTAAAACTACGACTCAGCCATCAGAAAGAGTGAAATCTTGCCATTTCTGACAAGGTGGATGGAACTAGAGTGTATCATGCTAAGCGAAATAAGTCAGTCAGAGGAAGACGAATACCATATGATTTCACTCATATGTGGAATTTAAGAAACAAAACAGACGTACATGAGGAAGGGAAAGAAAACTAAAATAAGATGAAAACAGAGAGGGAGGCAAACCATAAGAGACTCTTAACTATAGAGAACAAACTGAAGGTCGACAGAGGGGAAGTGGGTGGGGGATGGGTTAGATGGGTGATGGGCATTAAGGAGGGCACTGGTGATGAGCACTGGGTGTCATATGTGAGACGTCACTAAATTCTACTCCTGAATCCAGTGCTACACTATATGTTAACTAATTTGAATGTAAACAAAATCTTGTAAGAAAAAAACCTGTATACATCCTTAAAAAATACTGTAAATCCTTTTTGTTGTTTAAGGTTTATTTATTCTGAGAGAGACAGAGAGAGAGAGAGAGAGAGAGAGAGAGAGAGAGAGAGAGAGAGAGAAAGAGAAGGTGAGGGGCAGAGATAGAGGAAGACAGAGAATCCCAAGCAGGCTGCACGCTGCCAGCAGAGTCAGATGCGGGGCTCAAATGCAGGAACCACGAGATCATGACCTGAGCCGGTGTCAAGAATTGGATGCTTAACCCACTGAGCCACCCAGGTGCCTCTCTCTATATTGTATTCTTAAGGCCCTGGAGAAACATACTATTTTAAAAAATGGGAGACATTTTTAGCCATTATATATCAGTTCAGCACCTCACCAGAGTTCAGAGGAGGGGAAGATACAGCTCAGGCTTTTATTGTTAGGAACAAAGTGCCGCATGGCTTCTCCGGTGTTCTTCTCCACGTGATGTAGTTTTGGAGACATTCGACTAAACATCATTGCATTCTAGTCCTTGATCAGACTGAAGTTGTAATTCTTGAGGAAGATAAGAAGTAATGTAATTGCATTTTAGTCTGGTAATAGATCAATTATAAATCTTGTGTTTATTTAGAAAGAAAACAATAAAGCAATCAGAATCTGATTTAAGAGATTTTTACTCCAATGTCTTTAAAATCACAAACTATATGTATATTTGCCCATAACCAAGGTTTTAGACCCCAATACGGTTCTCATTACTCTTATTCTTTAAACCTATTTCTAGATACTATGTGACAGAAAAGCATTCAATGTGCAGTGTTTGATCATCAGCCATGTGCCAAATACTGGATTTGGCACAGAGGATATGAAACAAAATGAAATGTGGTCCTTTTCCTCAGCAAACTTTCAGTCTATCAGGAAAGAAAGACAAAAAAGTCAATTATCTGTTTCTAGAAACACAATGAACAATGACTTTAGTTGTCAATCTATACCATATATTCCTGGAATGGCCATTGTCCATTGCTTGGCTATAACAAAAGCTGAATTTGTTTTAATACTTTCTGAATCTCGTTTATATTATGCTGTTTACAGATGCTAAAAATGGCAAACAATCCTATAGCATTCCAGCACTAATTAAGCCCCACCACGAGCCCACAAAGAGTGAAGCTAAGTATTATATATGTAACTAAATGAGAGAAGAACAAAATCTTTGCACAAAAGGAAATGATGTCAGATTCCACTTTGCTAAATCAGGTGTAAATGCAAGTTGATTGGTCTTGTCCTAGTGCAGCTCAAATTATCTCATAATTGCACATTACAGGAAAATAAGATAAAACCGTACATTCCCCAGCCCTCTCCTCATTTATTTTCCAGAGCTGAAAATACTACGATTTAATATGCTAAGTAATTCCCTCCCAGCATCTGTAGCTTTCAAGGACTGGTGATCAATATCAGGTTCCTTTTTTGTTTTTTTCCTCCCTCCTCCTCTTATGGTGCAGCCCAGCCAAACTGAGTAGCAACTGTTTTCAAAAGAGAACTAAGAAGGGATCTTCTAAGTGAGAACTATGAATTTAGAGTATTTTAGGAACTATTGGTTAAGACAATTAATGACAACACAGGAAAAGATTTGGTCATGATTAAATTTGAACTTACCTTCTGCTTGAGAACTGTTCCAAAAGGTCATCACTAATACTTCGGGAAATAATGATGGCAATAAAAAGGCAAACAGGGAAGGCAGGACTGTGCTGTAGGAAAAAAAACAATTATTTTTTTTTCAAATTTACTATTTTTTTGTATTTCATGAAAAGTGGATGTGTTTTCCTCTTAATTTCATGGCATAGGCAACTTCTTGTCAGGTTGAAGTACCAGGAACTCAATATCCAAGCAACTTTTTAAAAGTATGTAATTAGTTTGTCATGCACCGTAGATCTCCTAGTTATGTCTAATTGATGGATTGGGCCATGCAACAGACTTGGAATAAGTTCTGTGACATCACACAGCACGAGTTAAGGAAGTGGCTCTGGAGAGAAGGTATAATCCCAACGTCAGCGGAAGAAGACACAAGTCTGCTGATCATCCTGACTTTGCCGGGGGAGGCAGACTGGAACAAGAGTGCCTTGGCCCTTCCGTTCTTCTCCCTACTTACAAAGACTAGGTCAGGAGCAATCTAGAATATTGAACACAGACATTCTTGGTGACAAGGCAGTATGGGTCCTTCAGATGCCCAATGCCTAAAGCCCTTGGGCCCTCTGGGGATTTAATGTGTCCACTGCCCAGGCAAGGCCACTGCTGGTCCTATGGGAAACTGGATTAGGGGGTAGTTTCTCTGGCTGGTGAGGTGTGAAGTGAGGGCGGTCCCAACTGGATCATTGCCCAGGCAACCCAGAGTGAACTCATACAGTCCCTTCTGGACGGATCCATTTGCTACAACACTGTTGGTCACTGTGAATATCCTATCTTGTTATGTCACCAAAATTAATCTACTGGTACTTTCTAAACCACTGTGGATAATATGAGTCTATAACACACTTAGGTAACATAAATCATTTTCTATGTTAGCTGAAGTTAATCTTAATAATTTTACCACCACGTTTTTTGCCGGTGTCTGTTTGTCTGACAACTACTATTTCTACTCCAGCTTCAGCATGGAGGGGAAAATCAAGGTACCCTTGTGTTCTGGCCTGAGAAATGGACAAAGTAGGCTCAAGAGCCTTTTGTGGTCATAGGTAGATATTAGATGTACAATGCTCAACATGGTCATTTATGAGAATAAAAAAGCACAAAGCCCAAATTGTGTTCAACATTCACATAGGAAAGGAAAGTCATCCATTTTTTCACTTGTTTATGCATCAGGACCCAGATTTCTAGGTTGGAACAGAACTCCAGAGATTGGGAGCCAGTTCACTTTTTTTTATTCTCTCTTCTTGCCAAATGAAAAAAACTAAGAGTTCTACCGCATTTATATAAAAGGAATTTTCCTCATATGGAAGCTTCTACGTTCTTGAATATTCTACAGCAGGGCGGAGTTTGTCAGGGTATGCAGTGTTTAAGTGCATCATAGTGTTGAAAGTGCAAGTTCATCGCCCTGTCGGTCTGTGCCGGTAGTTACAGCTGCCAAAGGTAGTTTTTCTCTTGATTCTGCAACTATGCTCCCAACCTGCCCAAAATAGTTCTCTGCATCTGCCCAAATTCTAAAATACTCAGGGGCACCTGAGTGACTCAGTCTTAAGCATCTGACTTCGGCTCAGGTCATGATCTCATGGTTCATGAGTTCAAGTCCCACATCAGGTAAGCCCGAGCCCCACTTGCGGTAAAAGCAAGAGCCCTGGGGGTGAACCCCACTTCTCTAACTGCCCTTGTTGGGTTCTCTCTCTCTCTCTGCCCCTAGCTCAATTGCTCCCTCTCTCTCAAACAAAACAAAATAAAATTAATAAAATAAAATAATAAAAGGAATAGGGTTAGATTTAATTCTAAAAGGAATTGGAAGAGATATGGGAGAGATAGGCAGCTGAGTGTTAGCACCTGATCTGTGTTTAGGAAGTTCATTTTGTGGGGGCTCCTGGGTGGCTCAGTCAGTTAAGTATCCGACTTCTTTTTGGATCAGGTCATGGTCTCACAGTTTGTGAGATGCAGCCCCTCATCGGGCTCTGTGCTGAGGACACAAAGCCTACTTGGGATTCTCTCTCTCCTTCTCTCTCTGCCCCTCCCCCACTTGTGCATGCATTTCCCCCTCCTGCCCCCCCCAAAATAGGGACACTTCAAAGTTAATTTTGGCAGCTCTATAGAGACAAAGCTGGTTGGTGGACAGGAATGGAAGCAGAGAGGCTTCTGGTCTAACCGAGGCTCCAGAGTTAGTTCAAGTAAGAACATATCAGCAGAGAGGAGGGAACAGAAGTGGAGTTGGAGAGAACTGGCCTGATTTAGGATATTTTGGCGCATATCCAAAGTGATTTGGATAGTAGTTAGCAGCTGCCTAATAGCCCATTATGTAGATGTACCATAACTTCTTTAAACATTGGAAGGAGCATTTAAAATCTGAGTAATCAATTCATATTTTGAGATCTACTTCTAGTTCCTACTCACCAAATTGCCTTCCTTTACAGCATTTATACCCTGTGACTCTCCATTAAAAAGGAAGAAGGTAGAACTCTTACTGCACTAAAGAATGATATTTTATTCATCCTACCTTTTTAAACCATTATCCTGTAACAGTATAATTTTAATTTTTAAAATAATTAATATAATGTATGAAGAACATTCTGTATATTATTTAAATATATATTAATGTTGCAGTAGAATTTAATGGTACCATTTTATGGCTTTTCATTTTTAGATTTCAGTAGGTTAGACTTGAAATGTGGCAGAGCTGCAGGAATCAAGACTACATGACAATTTAAACTACTCTTTGACTTTAAGTCAAAATTGAACTCAGGAGAATGCGAGTAACTTAAATAAACCAATGAAAACTTTAGCTATGTAATTCAGAGCTCAATTTAAAATGAAAAGTTATGCATCCAGTAAATTTTTCAATAGGCAGTTCATTTTTATGCTTATTATTAACTTTCATTATATTCATTAACATGTTAAACTTTATCTTGAATTGCCTAAATCTTCCATGAGCTCTGCATGTGGAAAATAATTTGGCAGATGCTTAATTTGAGGAAATTGCTTACTTTCGCATAAAGCCATTTTTTTGTAAGAGAGAGGAAAATATTAGGAGAAATTATTTATGTGCCTAAAAATTCAAACATTTGGGTCATGAATAGAGTTATAAAGAGAATACATCACGCATACTTGGAAGAAAGCCTTGGATATATGGCACTCAAAAGAACGAATAATGGCAACTCAGTTGCTGGTCAGGATTCGATCAGTTCTCTCTTATTTACTGAGATAGGGAACAAGAAGAAAAGAGCAGGCTAATTTTCAAGTAACACAACACACAATTCCTGTTCACGCTATATTTATAATCCAGTTGGGGATACAAGGCCACACATAGCTGCTTTTGTGGCTTGCTTTGGTTATTCCTTCTGTGTGGAATGACTCTCTTTTCCTTGTTGGCCACACAATTCCTAATTATCTTTCAATTAACCAGTCCCATCTGTGAAGGAAGCTTTTCTCTCCACATCACACAGAATTGATTATAATCTTTGTTATTTATATTTGTCTGGGTTCACGTGTCTGAGTCTCTGTAAGATCATGAGGTCCTTCAGGGAAATGACGGTATCTTAAGTGCCCAGCATAGTTTCTGAACACTGTATGACAAAGTCAATATGGATTATTGATAGATGACTAATAATAATGCAAGGCAGTTTATGATGTGTTCTGAGTATCAGGTGCTGATAAAGATTATGTGGGATAATTTGCATTTCTGTAGAGGGAGCCATCACAAGAATCCTTAGGCCTAGTCATAGAAATAGAATCTTAGGGACAAATCATTAACCATCCGAGGCTTTAATTGAGTCTACAGTAAATCAGGTTGAGGAGAGCTGCGGGTAGATGCAGAGGGAGGATGGACTGGGCAAATCTTCAAGAGATTGTCAGCTCTACTGATCTATGTGGATACATTGCAAAGTAGAAATTTTAAAGCAGGTCTATTTAGTTCTCTTGCTTGGTGATCTAAGAGTAAAGCAGTGAAGTCTGCTTAACATAACAGAACATACCGGGCTGAAGTATTGTTCACATCCAGTCAGTGCTCCACAGTGTATCATAGGAGGAGGTTACAGAGTCTTCTTGGCTTTTTGAGAATCTATTTTGAGTTCATGATTGCAAATCTGATGTTGACTTGACACCAGTGAATTGAAATGTAGGAGAAATGTAGAAATAGAGTAAAGACAAGGACTTAAAGCCAAGCAGTAAATAAATACACAGCGGAGATCACTGAAACATCTCCCTGAAGATACTTGAAAATCTGAAGCTAGCCTTTGCATAGCATATGCAATCAGTCCTTTGGTTTGTAAATTCAGTAATCATGAAACCCCATGATTTAAGCATTAACATGACAGACTATATCTTCATTAATATTTTGCATGGTTACCTTTGTAGCTTCTCTGAGGAATTCAAGGACTTTTATTGGGAAGCAAAAATCTGAAAACTTGAAGCTACTAACATTTGTATAAAACTTATACAGAATGAGTGAAAGGAGTATATTATATACAGGCTTTTATTTTTCTCAGATACACTCAGAAGATCAAATGAATGTTAATGCCCTCTACCCAATAATTAGCCATGGAGATGCAAGCAAGCGCAAGTACAAGTTTTCATTTTGCCAATTTCTGCAGTAGCTTGAAATCTCCAATGAAGGAGAAAAAAAGGATAAGCTAAGTAATTAAATAATTAAGTTGGCAATAATATTATCAACTTAGACAAAATTTTTTGATTTTCCTCTTTACTATGTATATAACTTAGTATTTGGACGTTGTTATAAGTACAAATATATCTTAAGGTAATATGGATGCAACTTTTATTTGTTTTAAGGTTTATTTATTTATGTTTTTGAGAGAGAGAGAGAGTGGAGAAGGAGCAGAGAGAAAGGGGGGAGGGAGGACAAAAGATCCAAAGGCTGATAGCAGAGAGTCAGATGCAGGGCTTAAAGTCAAGAACCGTGAGATCATGACCTGAGCCGAAGTCAGATCCTTGACCGACTGAGCCACCCCAGCTCCCCATATGTATGCAAGCTTTAAAATTTAAAAAAAAAATTAAAAAATAAAATTAAATTAAGACACATACCCCATAATGATAAAAATGGCATCCATCACCATGGGGAAAGAACATGAGGAACTAAACTGAAAGTACATAGTCTTTTCTAAGCGAACGGTAAGACTATAAGCAAGGAAGCAGCACGAAATAAAAAACGATGTGAGGAAAATAAGGCAGTTTAATGATCTCTTCCTAACCACAGTATCTTTTGTAAACTCGATTCTCTATTGATGAGCAAAGGTGAATCTGTTTTTGGAATACAATTGCTTCTTCCTAAGTCTTACATAAGATGCAGGAACTAGTTCTTTTTTTTTTTTTTATCCCCAGAATCAACTGTGGTTCTCACAATTATATTGGTTCCTTTCACGATTAAGTAGAGAGATGCAGTACATGACAAAATGGATAAATGGAAAGTATAACACACTATTACCCGTTAACCATTAGTAGAGTTTAGAAAAGGCTTCAATCATTAAAAAAAAAAAGTAAATTCTCTTTAGATGTCTCCAAGAGGATATTGTGTTACTCTGTTACTTCACTCCATGAGTTTAAGAGTAGAGATGGTTGATCTCTACTGCATCCTCCAGTGCTGACTGTACTTCACATGACTTCATCTTAACCTCTGTGTTTACTTTACTAAGTTTATCTTTCAATATGGGCAAAAATTAATAGATGGCTTCCATTTTGAGAATACAGGGTATTAAAAGCAAAATCAGTAGGATTATAATATCCGGAGTTGATTCTCTCATTTACTGGATTAGTGAAATCATACTTAATAAATCAAAAGGGTTTTATATTCAGTGATGGTATTTATACCAGTAATTGATACAACTGTTTACCTTTTTGCTCACAAAATGGGTCTCCCTCCAGACTTTCCTATATTGAATAGACCGAATTAAAGTCGTGGAGTCCTCTGAGACTCTTTTTTTCTCTCTCTGCAGTCTGCCTGTAACCAAATCCTATTACAATTTTTTTTCGACTTGGGTCTTCTAGATCATTCCTTCCAGTCACACAGCCAGTTATCTATACACAAAGTAACTGCTGATTGGGGACTTTCTCCCAGTAAAGCACTGTGCTGTGTGCTAAGGGTGCAGCAAGAAGTACAAGTCAGTCATCGGCCCCAGGGTCCTTTGGATCAGCTTATCACCTCATGCTAGGACAATACTAGTAGTTTTACCATTTGCTGTTATTTTCGAAACAATTTTGTTTCCTTCTTTTTTTTTTTTCTGCCTCCACTTAGTGTAATTCAATAATAGGTTTGCTACAACAAAAGCCAAAATGCTTACATGGATAAAATCTATCCTTATATTCATTTCTTTACAATATGGGTCTAACTAATTTTCAAAACTTAAAAACCACAGTCGCTGTCTGCACAACCTGTACCTCCTATTTGGTTTATTTCCATTTCCTTCAACTCTTTCATTTGGCTCATGCCATGTCCCACCTAGGAAACTTCTGACTCCTCTCTCCATGGAAGACTGTTCATTGCTGCCTTCTCCTTCAAGGCCGCAATGATTGTCTGAGCCATAGTGACCTCACTCCCTCTTCTGAACATCTAGTGAGTTCTTATTATTCCTTACATTTTGGCCTTCTTGAATGACTGTCTTGTGTCATTAGCTAGCTGTGTTCTAAATTAAAAAAAAAAAAGTGTATTTAGTGTAATGCTATCTACTCTATCAAATTCCTATGAGGCTCTTTCTAGTCTGGGCACCACACGTCTCTACCCCCACTGAAACCACACACAGGACACCCGTGTAATCGTGTGGGGGAACTTCTGGGAGGCCTCTGGTTTCTTCTCTTTCAATAAGATTCTGGCACAAATACCCTGATTCCTTACAGTCCCTAAAATTTATCTGGAGTATTAACCATCTTTTATAAAACTTGACTTTTACGATCCTTTGTTTCTTTCTAGTTTAGGAGTAAATTGGGGGTGGGGGTGGGTGGCATGAACGATAAAGCAGCCTGGGCTCTTACCCAGTAATTATTTCTTACCTCGTCTGTGGTTTGTGACAGAGATTGGGAAGGGTTTTCTGGAAAGGGCCAAAGAGGAAATAGGTTAGGCTTCTCAGGATATAACGTCTCTATCACAATGGCTTCGCTCGGCCACTGTATCCTGAAAGCAGCCACACACAACAGGTAAAGGAATGAATGTGTCGACATTCCTGTAATGTTTTATGTACAAAGCAGGTGGTGGCCTGAAGTTGGTCTGCAGAGAGTAGTTTTTTGACTCTGAGTTTATGGCATCGACTTTGAGTTTGGCATACAAAAGTTCTTTCTCTCAGCCTGTTTTTTTCTGCCAGGAATTTCCAACATCAACTTTCAAAGATTTACCTTCCGCCTACCCCCCATCATTTGTTCTGCTGTAACAGCTCTAGGAGAAGCTGGACTACATTAACTACTGCTTGGAAAGGGAGGAAGGTCACACAAAAGTATTGCCAATTCTAAATTGTCTTAGCCGAAGCCAGGTCCCGGCGCACTCGTCCCTGGCATTCGGAGGAACATCCATGCGTGTTCTTGATCCTGAGGAAGGGAGAGAAAACAGGGCAGGAAAGGGGAGCACAGAGAGTGAAGACAGCACACGGTATCCGATCAAGTCTCTTCTTTATATTGAGAAAACACCCTATCTTATAAAGGTTTCTAGGCGGGAAAACAAGGCAGCTGACCTAGGTCAGTTGCTAGGAAACAGGGTTAAGGGATTAAGACTAGAGTAAAAGAGGAACCAGACTAAAGTGTTTTAGCACAGCGCCTGAGGGGCTGATGCTACCCTGCCTGCAGGCGGTTGATCTTTGATCTTCTGGCTTCTCCTCTGACCAGGAGTGGCGCTCCCTTGCCTATTTTGCAACTCCCCACAGGGAGTGACATATCTGGCTAGCAAATGGCCAAACAGCTGAAATCTTTGCGGCTCCCAACACTAAATAAGCAGTATCTGATGATGGGAGAATATGCTGCTAGTTCATTACACCCTGGAATTCCTGTGCTCCTGAGGACAACTCCCGAACTATCAGTCCCGTAAAGAGCGTTAGTCACATTTAGATTAAACCGATATTCAGTCTAATTGTTATAACTGTCCACCATTTCCCAACCAAGGGCATTCAGATTTAGAAAGATAAAATAGATCTCTTAAACAGGAAGTAGCAAAATTAACATTTGATCCTTGATTATCTGCTTTCAGATCTCACGCTAAGAAAATATCAGACTAAAAAATTCTAGGGGCACCTGGGTGGCTTAGTCAGTTTAGCATCCAACTTCAGCTTAGGTTATGATCTCACAGTTCCTGAGTTCAAGCCCCACGTGGGGCTCACTGCTGTCAGGGGAGTGTGCCTCAGATCCTGTCCCCTCCTGGCCCTCCCCCACTGGTGCTCTATCAAAAATAAAGAAAACATTACAAAAAGATTCTAAAACTCATTCAAAGCCTTGAATATTATCCATTGCCTCATACCAAAGAATTACCAAAATTTTTGCTACATGGGCAATAGTGAAACATACACATGATGATAATTCTCACTGTTTTTAGTAATGAATAGTAAACCAATGGAATTCTCTTAGTCATTCTATTTAGTAGAACATCTTGTGAAACAAAACAACTGTTCTCCCTTTTTTCTAGTATTTTCTGATCTGAATTCCAGCCTCTCCTCAGAGTTTAAAAGTTACCATTCTCCCATTCAAGGGCAATTTAATGAGGTGCTTGCAATAGTTAAAATTACCAAAATTTAATGTTTCAATATTTCATTGCCTAAGAGTTGACCTAAAACAATGTTTTCTGAGATTATGAATTCTTATACAGTCAGATCACTCAAGCATCTGTTGTTCATAAAATTCTCTGTCATACTGGAGACAGACTCTCAAATTTTATTAAAATGTAGTTATCTCAAGTCAGGCTTTAGATTTCCAAATAGACATGCTGAACTGCAATGTGTCAGAGCTCCAAATTTCATTACCATAGCAGGTGTCATAAGCCATTGCACATGTCTTGTGTTTGTGATAACTACATCATGCAACCCCAAAGGAAATAGCAGAAATGCTCTTTGAAAGTACCTCTTCCGTGTTTCAGCTAATAACATTTTTGAGCAGCTTGGCCTCAGAACACAGATAGATATTGAAATGTTGAGGTCGCAGCAGTAATAATTTTCATGTTACAATCAAATTTTTAAATTCTAGAAAAGTAGTTTAGATATTATGGTACTGGGAGGGGGGAGGAAGTAAAGAAAATGAGTCCATATTGTAAGAAACTGACTTAGTTTCAGGAAAATTGTTTCATGCAAAATAATTTGCTATTTTAAATACAATGGCTAGCATATAAATTCAGATGTCTAAATATAAACCAGTAGTTGATAAATAATAACCAGTAAATAAACAATAACCATTAGTTTGTGAGTAAATTCAGTCTAAGTCTCAATTCTTAACCACTTTCATTAGTTGCTGAGTCTCTTAAGGGAAAAAAAAAAAACTCCCAAGGCTGGGGAGCACTCCATCTTTACGATTTTTTTAAAAAATATTTTTATTAAGACAAAATGTGACCTCCTGTGATTTTTGCTCCTTGGACCTGTTTACCCATTACTGTAACAGAGAGTGCATATTTCCTTCTCATCCCCAGCTTTTAAAATATTTACATAAAATATCCAACAGCATTTGGTCCAAAACAACCTCTCCAGCCTCACTTAACAATTTTTCTAACTACAGTATTTACAATTCCTTTTTGTCATTTTAGTTTTGGACATGCGCTTTTTTTCTTTTAAATCAAAATCTTTCTTAAAAATTGTGTGTAGGGGCACCTGGATGGCTCAGTCAGTTGAGCATCTGACTTCAGCTCAGGTCATGATCTCCTGGCTTGTGAGTTCGAGCCCCGTGTCAGGCTCTGTGCTGACAGCTCGGAGCCTGGAGCCTGCTTTAGATTCTGTGTCTCCTTCTCTCTCTACCCCTCCCCTGCTCATGCTCTGTCTGTCTCTGTCTCTCAAAGATAAATAAACATTTAAAAAGTTTTTTAAAATTGTACATAAAATGAAATAGAATAATACAAATGAAGATAGCAAAATGTACTAATAATCTATGCCCTAAATAGGGAATGCCTATTGATAAATCCTCAGATCATAAAAGCTATCATAGCAACCCCACCAAATTAGTGGCCAATACTTATCTTTTTCAGTCAAATTCTCAAGGTTATTTGCTTTTAATTTGGGGAACTATTGAGCCACTAGTCTGTTAGATTCCACTCTGCGTAACTGATATTCTAATCTAAATATAGCGTTTTGCATTTTTTTAAATGTATTTTTGCCTGTTCAGCCTGGGCTTTCTTTCAAATTGCTTATTACAAATCTAATCAGAAAATCCAACAGCTTTGCGACACATTCCCAATAAGCTGAACACTATGTAGGCATCAAGCATTAATCAATATCTCAAGCACTCTTACTAACCCTGATAAAGCTCTACCAAACTTCTTGCCATTCTGTTCACTAGAGGATCATGCGAGTCTGTCAAATGCTCCATTGAAACATAGACTCACTGTGTCTATGGCCCATACGAGGACAATAAAGGAAATTCAGGGCACTTAAAAAGTTGCTATGAATCTGTAATCCCATCATTTTCCCTGATCTCTGGTAACATAGCTGCAATCTCTCTTCCCTCAAGTAATATTAGTGAATTTAAGAAATGGATGACAGATATTCGAGATCGTCTTTCCTCGTTCAGAGGAGCCTCGAGGTAGAGATCATCGTGACCCTATTTCATTCTTTCCGTGTCCCTGCCCTTGCGTGATAGCGGTGTGTTTGCATGATAGCATATTGAAGGGCCCTCGTGCTTCGCTGCAATTTGCAGTCTTGTCGGAGAACCGGAGAAGATTCTGATGGGCGCCATCGGAACACAATTGCATCTGACCTTTTCTTCTGTTTTGTTTTTTTTTCCTAACAATTTATGTCACTCAACATAAAATATGTGTGCCTTTGTGCCAGTCTGCTGTCACAAAGCAGCGTCTTCTCCACTCCATCGCTGGGAAAAGAGCAGAAGGGGAGGTGTGTCACCGAGGGCCTTCTATTACCTCTCGTGCTGTCTGAACTGTAGGACTCCTCAGGAGATGGAAGAGAATGGGAAAATACAGGGTGCAAACCTTGGAGGTCTGACCTGTGAGATCCATCGGGGAAAAAAATCACATGAAATAGAATTTCCCTGGTACAGTATTATCGTTTCTTCTACAAAAAGTATTTCAATGGAGGAGACCCTTTTTCAAGAGGTCCTCTAGCTTCTGAGTAAGCATTCAGAAGCTTCCTAGACTCTCTAGTGTTCCAAGCTATTGTAGCAGAGGCCCTGCAGATGACAGCCTGCCTTGTGATTGGGAAGCTTGCATCTGAAAAGCCAGAGCCACTGAGAAAGGACTAAAGTTTTCCACTGTTGTCAAGAGGAAAGAGGGCACAGGCCAGTGAATCCCGGAGATGGTTTTAGCTGAGAAAAAAAAATAATCAGAAAAGTTGATCATGGGTAAGTAGATTATAATTTAATCATTATTCCATAAAGTGGAATCGTTGGGGCGTAGCTCTGTGAATTCTGTGCTATTATGAATGCACACACAGTTTAAACCTCCTGGGTCCCACGTAACCAATCATAAAATCACTGCTTTTCAAAGAAAGAAATGAAGCTTGCTGACCAGTTCTCTTTGCATAGGACAGTATTTAGTAGCCTTGCCTCTGTGTAGTTTCATTTTACCATGCTTATTTTGGAGAATTCATGGAGGAAAAGACCGATGACCTAACTGTTAAGTATGGGTTTCTAAACCAAACTTAGCAGGACTCTGCTCAAAAAAGAGAGAGGGAAAAAGGGTGGGCATTAGCTAAGCCAGTGAAAAACAATAGGGGTAAAAAGGAGTAAAAATGATTCTTCACTCCTTTTCTCCTCTCCCCTCCTCTTCTTTTCCCTCTGCTTCTCCCTCTCCTTCCTATCTATCTATCTCTCTATCTATCTATCTATCCATCCATCTATCTATCTATCATCTGTCATCTTTATTGTGGTAGCCGTCAGCTGACCACATAAAACAAGACTGGTTTTCGGTGCCATTTCTTTTGCCCACAGGCAAACAGAATTCTTTGGCTCAGGGTCTCCCACCGGCCACCCCCAAGGCATCTGTGGGGTGCTGGATGGCAGGATGGGCCTGAGATGAACGTAGAGACACTATTGGTTTTATAGGAGTTGTTATTACGTCACATGTGTTCTCTTAGGACATCAGCACCTTCACCTCATCATCGCAACTCTTGCATGGGAGTCAGTGTTTTACATGAATGTGACACAAACCTGGTAGGCATGTTATCCCTGCTTAGGTTGGTCACTGACGCCATGGGGTGGGTTGCAGCCACATGGGCGGGTCCCTGGGGGAAGCAGCCATGAAGGGACAGCGAGGGTATAGATAGGGAGAGAGTGAACACAAGATTTCTAGTGGAGTGAAGAGTTGTATTTTTCCTTATTTGAAAAGAAATATATGTTACGTATAAAGAAAACTAAAAAAAAATATGCATGTATGATGTTATTAAAGGGACCCAAAGCTTCACCACCCAAAGAAAACTATCGCTGAAATTTTGGCTACAGATCAGTCTTTCTTTTTGGTATGTACGTGTGTGTGTCTGAGTGAATGTGTGTGACTGGCACTCTGATGTGCAGGAGTTTCAACTTCCACCCGATGTTGGCTCTTTAGGTGATTCTCAATTCTTTGATACGATAAGTAATATTCTCGTTGACAGACCAGGTCATTCAAATGTTTTGTGATATTTCCTCCAGTTAAATTGCCAGAAGTGGGATTTATTAAAAATGTAAACATGTTAACACTCATTACATGCATTTACAAACTACTTGAGAAAAAGATTGCGTCAGTTTACATTTAGCCATAAATATGATAGTTGTAATGATGAACACTTCCTCTTGCCACTTTTGTTTAGGGAAAAACTACCTGTCCTCCTTTACAAAATATGTAATTATTTGCCTGTTAAAGCTTGATTGATACCATCATCTATATAAGTACAAAAGCACCACAATTGGAAGCCCTCAAAGAAGAATGCTTAGAATTTATAGACACTTCCGTAAGCAATCATCTCCTTGCCTTCTAGTAGATAGTGACTCTGAAAGTATGGTTTGCCATTTTGCTCAATACACAGGTATTCAATACCTATTATATTAGCACTTTCCCACTTTCTGGGAATACAGAGGAAGGCAGTAGACAGGGTTCCGGCTGTCATGCATGAGACAGACAATAAGCAAGAGTACCATGTGGACGTGAGACCCTGGGTCATATGTCTAGATTCACGTGTGCACAGATGGCATTTAGGTGCTGTCTATAGACCATAAAAATAAGGCGAATTTGGAAAGTGATGAATTCACATTAATTTTCTGATTGTCACATTTGAGGATTGAATTTCACTTCAAGAATGAATTATCTCTTGAAGTTTAAGCCTCAGAATCCCATAAAGGAAATAATAACATAAAAATAGTATAATTTGTATCATTCCTTTCTTTAGGTGTTAACATCAAATCACAAAAGCATAATATTAGACAAGTGGCTAAGGCCATTGATGGAATATTCAAGCAACATATTCAGTATTTTGAAGCAAGATTAAATCATTTGAAATTGAAATGTTGAAGTCTTATTTCCATAGGAGTAAAATTGAATCATTTAAAGGCAACAGTGTCCAGGATAGATTTTCTTAATCAAAATTCTCATTAGGGAAATTTAACTCTGTATATTACACATTATAGCTTGTATTATGGTAAACTGCTGCTATAGTCAATAATGAAAAGCAAATGAAGAGAAAGAAAAAAGTTGTCTTTTTATTATCTTATTTCTATTGATATCCTCCCCAGCATCAAAGGAAACACACTGGAAATGTAAACATTATGGGCTGTTAAACAAATTTATATCCAACATTATTGAAAATGTCCATTTTGTGCGTGCCGGAGGGGAGAATTACAGTCTTAAAGCAAAAGCAATTGTTCCTGGTAGGACAGGAATTTATTGCCAAGCACACAGTCTTATGAATATGGCCACTGGATGGAAATAAGATTAGATTTGTGTCCCATGACTCATCATATTCACTCTTCCTCCAGAGCCAGCCCTGAAAAGACACCATGTTTCCAGGAGCTCGGCAGGGTCTTCTCATCGTCCCTGAGTGGCAGCCCTCTAGACCCCACTGCCGGTGCTTATTGTTGTTGATTCTGAGTGAACAGGAAACTCCCTTCTGGGCTTTATGTTGGAAAAGTTCGGATGCACTCTCCACTTTTGTTTGTTTGTTTCCAAAGTGTTTGCTCTTCCCACTAAGCTACCGTACATGCAAACAGAACAGTCCTGTACACCACAAAGTTTGCCCTCTCTACCCTTTCTTAGCCCCAAATTACCAGCTGGTTTTCCTCAACAAAGAGCTATAAATTACAGATCATGTACTAGACATTGTTGGCAATAACACAAATCAAAAATGAGGTAGTATTTTATTTATTATTGAGACAGAGAGAAACAAAGCATGAGTGGGGGAGGGGCAGAGAGAGAGAGAGAGGCACAGAATCTGAAGCAGGCTCCAGGCTCTGAGCTCTCAGCACAGAGCCCAACATGGGGCTCGAACCCACGAACCGTGAGATCATGACCT
>NC_043701.1:8646845-8690972 GCF_006229205.1 Suricata suricatta | reverse complement strand
GTTTATGGGTTCAAGCCCTGCACTGAGCTCCACACTGACAGTGCAGAATCTGCTTGGAATTCTTTCTCTTTATCTCTGCCGTTCCCCTGCCCACACATGCTCAGTCTCTCTCTCTCTCAAAATAAATAAATAAATAAATGTAAAAACATACTTGTTTATGCAAAATTCTGATCTTATTGGAAAAAATCTGGCCTACAATACGGTTCTACTCACAAGTTATCTATCATGTCCATGACTAAAGTTGTGTACATGTATGAATATTTGCATTTCTTAAGAGGATGCCCCCATGGCTGACACTGGCATTTGAAGGACCTCTTGTACTAAGAAAGACTTAAAAGATTCAGGAGATGGAGGCCTTTCTGGTAGGAAGTAAAAACTGGGATTCAGGACACAATAGAACTTAATTTGTTTTTCCCCTGTGGATTCTTTCTCATATTCTGGAGACAATTCTTTTGTAATGCAGTTAAAGGAAGTGAAATATGCAAACAGACATAGAAAGTGACAGAAGCTTCCGGCCCCCTGAGGCTGCGGGAATACCTGTTGTACAAGTGGACTTGGTTGACATAGAAATAATAGTGATGCAATATGAGTGCTTTTTATTTATGACAGTCGCTGCATTTGTCAATTGCAAATGTACTATGTTAGAGCCAGCAATTTGTCAAGGAGTGTAGTAGAAATGTGTTTGGCCCAGATAAAAGGACCCGTGTAAGGAAAAGTTTTGTTTATCTAAACAATATGCTCAGTAATCAAAGGGAATAAGAGTAACACGTGTCTAATCTTTCCTGACCGCAGAGATAGCTGGTGGAGGAAAGCCAGCTTCATGTTTTACAGCATGCATGTGCAGATGATCTATAGTAATAATAAATCTTGCCACACGTTTCAGGCTGCATCTCCACATAAGAAAATGTAGACGTGACGAATAGAATTCTATTACAGCCCCTCCTACAAAATCAACACCTCTTGTCTGTCCCTACTGCGTGCTTCACACTCAAGACTTGGGTTCAAATCTGGACTGAGCAATTTACTTCTTTGATGTTCTTAAGCAATCAGAAATTCAGAGTTTTTGTTCTTCTGTAGCACATAAAAAAGTAATAACACTTAACTCAATAATTAGGTATAATTTTGAAGAGTAATTTAATGAAATATTTTGTGTAAATTCTAACTAGGTGATAAACACGCACACACACACACACACAAGCATGCTACATCCAGCTTTTCATATTTTTTTAAGTTTATTTATTTTTAGAGAGACAGAGACCACATGAGCAGTCTCTCTCGAGTGGGAGAGAGAATCCCAAGCAGGCTCCGCACTGCCAGCACAGAGCCCATTGCGGGGCTCAAACTCACAAAACCATGAGACCACGACCTGAGCCAAAACCGAGAATCGAACACTTAAGCAACTGAGCCATCCAGGCACCCCCAATGATATCCAGCTTTTTATTTCACTGACTTTGTGGGCAAAGAAAAACAACAGCTGTCAGAATTAAAAAATAAAAATGCTACCATGGCCATTTCTCAGAAATATTCCTCTATGTATAGCCATGGCCCAATAACCACACAACACTCCTTTAAAACCACATTTAATTAATTAATAAATATCCTTGACTATAGTTAACATACACTGTTACTAGTTTCAGACGGACAATTTAGTGATTTGATAAGTTTATGCATTATGCTATGTTCACAAGTGTACCTATCCTCTCTCCCGTTATATTGCTGTTGTAATATCATTGACCATATTCCTCATGCTCTGCTGTTTATTCTGATGACTTACTCATTCCATAATTTGAGGCCTGTATGCCCCTCACCCCTTCCCCACCCAACCCCCAATCTCCCTCCCCACTAGCAACCATCATTTGTTTTGAATTGATAGTGCTGATGCTGCATTTTGTTTATTTATTCATCAAGAACACACTTTAAAAAAGTGTATCTCACATGGAATGTGTTGATTACATTGAGGGCATTCAGTATAGATGGATGGGGTGCTTATTTGAAGTGGAATATGATTATTCTCATAAAGAGCTATGATAAAAATTAAGGTTAAAAGAGGAAACATGAAAGACATCTCTTTCATCAGGAACTTCGATGAAGTAAGGTGTGGCATGTCTATGCAATCATGAGGAACCTCCAAACTGTTCTCCGCAGTGACTGCAGCAGTTTGCAGCCCCTTCAGCCATGCAGAAGTGTTCCCCTTTCTCTGCCTTCTGACCAACACCTGTTGTTTCCTGTGTTGTTAATTTTAGCTGTTCTGACCTGTGTGAGATGGTGTCTCATCATGGCTTTGATTTATTTTCTCCTGATGATGAAGGATGGTGAGCATCTTTTTATGTGTCTCTTGGTCTTCTTTGGAAAAATGTCTACTCATATCCTCTGCCTATTTATTAACTGGATTTTTAATTTTTGGGGGGTGTTGAGTTTGCTAAGTTCTTTATAGATTTTGAATACTAACCCTTTATCAGAAATGTCACTGGCAAATATCTTCTCCCATTCCCTAGGCTGCCTTTTAGTTTTGTCGATTGTTTCCTTCGCTGTGCAGAAACTTTTTATCTTGACAAAGTCCCAGTAGTTTTGTTTCCCTTGCCTGTCATTTACAACAACAAGAGTGCATTGGGCTAAGTGAAACAACTTCATCAGAGAAAGTCAAATACCTTATGATTTCATTGATATGTGGAATTTAAGAAACAAAACAGATGAACATAGGGGAGAGAAAGGTAAACCATAAAAGACTTAACTGTAGAGAACAAACTGAGAGTTGATAGAGGGGATTTATATGGATGATGGACAGAAAGGATGATGGGTATTAAGGAGGACACTTGAGCACTGGGTGTTATATGTAAGTGATGAATCACTAAATTCTACTCCTGAAACCAATATCATACTATATGTTACCTAACAAGAATTCAAATAAAACTTTGACAAAGAAAAAAATTTATATACAATCATAAGATGAGCACATTAATTTTTCTTTTCTTTCTTCATTCTGTAACAGTGAGAGAACATCAGATAGGTATGGATCTCAATGTATTTTGAGGTTCAGCCACTTGATGAATGATTGTGATTTTGAACAATGTTTATATGCCAATAGGACTGTGAATTGCATTCAGAATTATGCAATACTCATTGGAATCTGTACCTTTTAATCTATACATCTTTTCTTTCTGCAGTTGTTTACTGGTCAGAAGCAATGCCTGCCAAAGTTTATGTGCATATAAAATAGAAATTAAGAGTCGAAATAGGATTGTATGTGGTTTGATATGAGTATTAATAATAAGAGTTTCTTTTCCAACTTGGGATTTATGTTTGAGATTTAAGTATTTTGGCCCAAAGGGAGAAGAGTCGGGGAGTTCTTTAAGCGCATTTCCCTCTGCAACTTTGCTTTGGCAGAGTGTTAGGTGGGTAGAGAAGCAGAGAAGTGGGTGGAAGGGGGATAAGAAGGGATGAGAGAAATCACACTGATTAGTATATAGACAACTCACTGCCTGCCTAGCTTTGTCACCACCGGATCCCTTCATCATTCTCATGGGATCATCATTTATAAGGGAGACACTGATGCGCTTAAAGCAGAAAAAATAATACTATACTTGTATCCATTATATATTGCTGTGTTATGAATATCTCCTAAGATATTCATAGTCACATTGCAAAGGGGCAAGGACATAGTGAGGCACGATTCACTAGACACCATTATCTAGCAGAGAAGATAATACATTTCTCCAGTATACTAGCAAGCATGTCAAAAAGAACTATCACTCATTACTTTTGGATACTTCTTTACTTGTAACTATATGAAGAGCATAATATTTTTTATCAAATAATTATACTTGAACTTAGCTATGAAAATAATTCCAAATATGAAATTTATTGTTTCTAAATAGTGAATCTTACCAAAGTTCCCTAGTATTTAACAATTTAAAGCATTGGTTTGGAAGAAAAATTAGTAATATATAGTGTTAGGTCTATTTACAGTGATATAGCAGTAAATTTTGATAAATGAGAAATTTTGCTGGATTCTGAAGTGTGTGTGACATCTATATCCTGTCAACATTGTGAATATGTTCTATTTGGAGGGATAAAAGTTACTGAGGAGATAAAATAGACACAGAATTCCTATCTGCAATTATAAATGTTAAATTTAGGAGTGCCTGAAATTGAAGCATTTGACTCTTAATTTCGGCTCAGATCGTGATTTTATGATTTGTGGGTTTGACCCCTGTATATGGCTCTGGATTCTTTCACTCTCTCCGTCCATCCTGGTGCCCACTCTCTCTTTTCTTTCTCTCAGAATAAATAAATAAGCATTAAGATAATAAATATTAAATTAAAAGTACTTGGAAAATAAGTGGGGAAAAAGTTATCTTTGAAAGTAAACACAGAAAAAATATTAAAATAATATAGTACTTAACCTATCTCCTAAAAATGTGAGTTCTTTCTTCATCCATCCAACAAATTCATTTATTAACTCAGGTCTTGTCAAGGCTATAGACCTCAGAAATAGACAAAACAGTAAAATAACAACAACAAAACAAAAAACAACAAAACCTACTGTCATGAAGCTTACAACCTGGTAGAATTAGGCACTGTATAAATAAATAAGTAAATGATGTCATGTAAGATGGTATTGGTACCAGGGAGTCAGCACAGGAGGAGAGAGAAAGTTCTGGAAAGATGCGAAGATGTCACTGAGTAAATGATATGAGAGTGAAGAACTGAAGAGTATGAAGAACTATGCCCCTTTTTGTCCCCTGGGACAGAGAGCATTTCAAGAGAAAATACACTTCCCAAAATGAGGCACTTCCTGGTTTTGAGACACAGTGATGAGGCAGGATGGCTTGGGCAGAGGGAATATGAGGGAGGTGAGTAGGGAGAAGGTGCTGGAGGAGGGGGGCGGGCATGGAGGTAGGCATTTTGCAGGAGCTTCTAGTGGCTCTGTGAACCATTATAAGATTTTGGCTGTCATCTCGGTGATGTGGGAAGCTATCGAAGGGATTTGTGCACAAGAGTGACACAATCTGATTTACATTTTAAAAGGATTATTCTGGGTCCCATGTTGAAAATAGATGGTGAGTCAAATGATAAGGGAAAGTACATCCAGGCTCATTGGGAGGCTATTACAGTAATCACCTCAGAGTGTTTGGTGGCCTCAGTCACAGTAATAGCAGAGGTGAGAAGAAGTAGTCTGGTATTGGAAATATTTGGAAGAAGTGATAATAGGATTAGCCAGTGTCTTAGATATGGGCTGTCTTTGTCAACTCATCAACTTTAATTTGTGTTGCTGTTACAGACAATATCCAATTTTCTGTCTAATCTCAGTAGTTTACAATAACAAGCATTGATTTCTTGTTCACGTTATATCCAAACAGCTGTAGTTCTGCTCACCTGTGTGCCTGACCCTGCTTGGCTTTTTTTCATGGTTTCCAAGAATTCAAGAATCCAGGCTACAGAAGCAGTTCCAATCAGGGAATTTGCCATCTTCTTAAACGTGGCCATTCTTCTTAAAACTGGTGTGGAGACACCGTGGAAATCCTGTCTGCTCACAGTCCATTACACAAAGCAACATTGCTAAGCCCAAGGACATCCACCCTCCTCCGAGGAGGCCCCTCAGCTTTCTTTATTTGATGCAGAAGGGAGCAAATAATTGGCAGCCATAATATGATCTCCCTCATGGCAGACTGAGAGAAATCAAGTCTGTTGGCTTGAGCAGCTGGAAAAAGAGTTGCTGCTCATGGAAATGAAGAAGATAACATGTGGAATACATTGAAAAACACACCAACAAAGTCAACAATTAACAGTAGCAAATTGACAGTGTGCTGTGACATTTCAGTTATTTTAAATAGTCTCTGATGATATGGACAAAATAGAAGTTGTTCTTCATATCTGAACAATTGTACAATTGGCATGAGGTTATCAAAGCCCCAGGGCATTATTTGAAGTGAAATAACTACACTGTTTGGGGCAACCAACACGAGATTATGAAAATGCTTGTATTCATAGGTGTAGCCCATTTCCAAGCCATCTAATTATTATTCACAGACTGTCACCTGCATTAAGGGATGGTGATATTCAAGCTGTCTTGTGCTTCACATCTTTAAGTCATAAGTATTTCCCTCAACTCCAAAAACAGAGAAGTAGGGTAACATCTACACAGAATAATCATCACCATGTTTAACCCTTGTGTGGAGGTACTATTTTGCAAACCTTGCGGAAGTCCTGTTTCACACCTGTGCATCATGTTTCTTACCTCCCCCAAGCCTGGCGGTACATGGGTTCCTGAAGAATGAGGGAGGGTTAATCAGCTTTTGGCAGAGATCAGCAAAATCTGTGAGCATTTTAGCCTCTCCATCAAGACTCACAAAATATTTTGGAAACTACAAGACAAAAAAACAACCCATCCAAGCAGAAAATTAAAAAGCAATCTGCCAGTTCAGTGGAATTCAACCTTTGCTAGGCTACAAACACTGGTAGTGTGGTTAAGTAGTCATTCATGGCTACTCAGAGACACAAAACTATGGCGAGAACATGAACATATATATACACCTCCTATGGAAGAGCTGGCAGGGGAGAATAGAAAAGGAGACTAAATTGTGAATCACCTAGAGCAGTGTCTGTGTGTTTTAAACTGGATTTCTGCCAAGATGCCTGATATCCCTGCATGTAAATATGGCAGGAAGGAAAGGAGTATCAGTCCCTTAGTCCCTGCTGCTACAAACAGGGAGTGATTCTTTTTCTTTTCTTTTCTTTTTTTTTTTTCTTTTTGGACATGTAATTTTCTTCTTATTAATGATTACCTATAAGAGTTAGTATCAGAAAGTAGTATTACAATTTCATGAGTAGAAAATAATAAGGATTGTACAACTTCTTTAAAAAAGAGACTCCATTATTAATAACCATTTTAATGAATACTGTGTGGGGACACATTAGACCCTCTGTGAAAGTTCCAGTAGATACAAGTAATGTGCAAGCATGACTTTCCTAAAACGTAAGTATATGGAACTATGGAGGTACTCTTCTGGTTACGCAGATATCCCAAGTAAATCTGAGAATTCTGTATGGAAGAGCAGTTCTTTTGTTGCTGTTGTTTTTATATTGAATCTCTGCCTGAAATTTCCTTTGATTGTCACTTGAGAATAAGAGTCCCAAAGTCACCAGTTTGATTCAAGACCTGTTTGTTGTGTTGACTGCTAACTTCCTTAAAAGTAAATAAGTGCAAAATTGTTGATGAGGCAAAGCTAAGTTTATTAGAGTTATTGCAGTCAAGGAGAGCATTGCCTCATCAGAGCAGTGCCTTGGGAGGGGAAGTTACAAGGAAGAGATTTATGGAGGTGTAGGGCCTGGGCTAAATGATTTTAAGACAGGTCTTGCATGAGAAGCCCTGGTTAGGATTGGGCAGAGTCCATGACCTAATAGCTTTGGATCAGTGACCATCATGGGGAAAGAGTCTTAAAGTGATTGGATAAGCAAGGTCTTAGTCATGACAAGTAAGCTCTTCAGTTGGTTTATGGCCTTAACTTGAGGAGCAAACAGTTAAATAATCTTTGCTGGTCTTAGTTTCTTTAACCCAAAAATATTGAATCACAGTCTTCAAATGGTGTCGGGTGTGCATTATAATATTTCAGTAAAACTTATAAGCTGGAAGTAAAAGCAGCTTTAAAAAATAAGAAATTCGAGAAACACAAAGTGCTGAAACTGAAGTTGTCTTAGGAACAGCAGAAGGTCGGTGCTAGTGAGAAATCTTGCACTAAGCGTGTCATCATAAAGCGACCAATTATCAAAACCTTTCATGGCTGCAGGAACTCCTTCCTCTGATTTCCTGGCCCCCATAACTATCATTTTCTCTCTCTCTTGGCCTCCTGTAAATCCCCAAATGAGGCACAGTTGTGTGTTCCAATGAGAGGATGCAGTCACAACCTACCCACATTGCTCAGAAACCAGGCAGTACCTGAACTTTAGAGACTCCAAAAGAGAGAGATGGCTCAATGAAGATGATATTCAGTACCGCACTTTGGGACCAAAGACCATGAGGGGACCAGTCATAAAGCCCTAGAACAGCCCTGTTTCTTCGATTTCTAAGAAACATCCCTTATGCTTGCTATTAGAAATTTTTTTACTGTATTTGGGAAAATGGTTCCACTACAGAAAGTGTGTTTTGTAATGAAGATCCTGCAGTTGGATAATTTGCAACTTTGCACTTGAAATGAGGAGTGCTCAGTCGTCAAGCCTCACGTCCCAAACGTACCATCAAATATAAAACTAGTCTCTGTCATTTAAATCTCTGATGGGAATTCCTCGGAGCCCAGGATACCTGGAAATCATAGTCATGCTAAGATAACTCTACAATAATCCCGTTAGTGCCCATTTTTCAGAACAAACAGAAACAGAAACGATTCATTACCTCTGTCTCTACCTCACCCCGCTCCTCTTCATCCTCCTGTATTTCAGACCTAAAAAGGAATGAATATAAAATTGCTTCTGTCAGGAGAGAGAAACAGGAGATGCAGTAATTGCTCTGTCAAGAGTTTTGGTGAGAGAAGTATTCTGAAATCAGAATATAATACAAGTCTCGTGGAGGATTTCTGAAGCCGTGTGTTTGCTGATCTCCCAACTGAATAAAAACTGCCTCGTCCCCCGTTTCCTATTTCAGATCTAATAAGGAGACATCTATCAGTGACTCTGGCTTTGGCATTAAGATAATACACTTTGTCTTTTCCTCCCAGCTTATTGAGGTCTAATTGACAAATAAAATTGTAAGATGTTTTCCATGTACGTGATGATTGGATGTACATACACATTGTGAAAGAAGGCTCTTTGGGGAGCCTCGTTATATTTTGGAACCTGTTAGACACAACTGAAAAGGTCTCTGATGGAATCAATGTGTGGTGTCTGACAGGAGTTTGCAGGCGGTCTCTGCTACTTCCTTCCGCCTCTAAAGGAATATTCCTTCCATCGTGGGCTTTCATTTTCGCAACGATGTTTTCCTCGTTTGAGTTGTTTGTTTCTCCTTCAGTGCTGCATCTTTTGGGTCCCCGAGACTGAGGGTTATTAACAGCAACAACGAAATGTAGAATGATGGACATTTGTAAAAGATGACTTGGGGAAGACGCAGCTGTCAGAGTGGCAGCCATTCAAGATGAGGTTTGCCTTCCTGTCACTGATGAGGAAAAGAGGCACATCATGCCATAAAGACAGTAGGAATCTTCCAAATAACCTTTTCACCAGAAACATCCTCATTTGCCCTGCTGTGGGTAGTCTCTCCCTAAATGATTTATTGCCAGGATATTATTGAATTTCCCATTTTGCTAATTTAATACTAACAGAAAAGCTATCTATGAGTGAGGTTGATATAATGGAAAAAAATTATAGTCATCTCAGGGTGAAATTAAGTCTTGAATCTAACCATGAAGATAAACATTTCCTCATGTGACTTACGTCCTCAAAAGGTGATGTGCAGGTGACGTATGCTTGCCAGAAAGGCACAGCAAGCCAGGGAGAGTGGGCATGGTCTCTCAGGGAAATTAAACCCATGGCTTCTCTATTCTGGTGTCTTCTTGTTTACTTCTAGAAATTAGTTTTGGTGGGAGCTCTGGCAAATGCTTGGGTTCCGCTAGTTTAATGTGTTAAAGGAAAGAATGTATTGGCTGGCAGCAAGGCTTCAAGGGTGAATTGAAACACAAATCACAGTGGACAAAACAGACTGTGCCGTGACTTGCTGAGTTTATATGTCCTAGGAAACCCAACCCACTTCAGAGATGCCCCGAGCACTAACATTTTCAACAACCACTCACTTAGATGGATATGTTCCAGTATAAGATTAGAGGTCAACTGGTTCAGGAGAAACTGTATAGACAGACCTGTGTTCTCATGAGCACTGTTCCAGAACACCTCCTCATTTATCAAATCTGACCAGAATCTGCTAACAGCATCTGATCACTATGACTCCAAGAGTCAAAACGTCACCCACTCATTGGTTCCACAGGTAGGCAGGCTTTCTTGCGCACCTGTTTGATGGTGGTTGTGGCTGCTCTCCTCAACTGGCAGGCTTTGGCAAGCAATATGGAAGGAGTGAAAAAAAAGAGAGACACCCATGAGTTAAAATCACATGAAATGTGATATGCTCTTAAATGAAAACATATGATTTGCTTCTAGGATTCTTCTATGAACAGATAGTCATTCAAAGTCCTGGGATTTGGATCTAAGTAACAATATCTTGTAAAGTCTCTCCAGGTTTTCCTAATGAGCATCCAGGCATAAGAACAAGTAGGTGAAAGACATGAACTGCACCCCCCACTAATTTCTTAATTGAGGTTTAATTTACATATAATAAAAGACATAGAGCCATAGTGAGTGTACCGTTCAGGGTATTTTGACATATGTCAAATTCAGGTAACTGTCACCTTAATTGAGATGTATCTTTCACACCTAAGAACGTGATCTCTCTTGCCCCTTTCCAGGTAACCCTTCTCTTAGACAAGCATTGTTCTTTTTCACTGTAGGTGAGTTTTGCCTCATCTCGAATTTCATATAAGTGAAATCACACAGTGGGGAGGTTGTAACAAATGGCTGATGTAGATCAGGAAATGTCATCCTAGAATGACATCTTCACGTGTAGTTTTCTGTAATTCCTTAATTTTTCAGTTGAGACTGGAGCCCTTGGATAAGTAACACAACTAGTTAATGGAATAACTTGGATCACGTTCATTGTCTTCTAATCTCTCTTCATTGATATGTCTTATATCATTCATCAAGATCTTTAGAAGTATCAACTAAACTAGAAACTGCAGAGTATCTCTAAACCAGAATTGTGGCTCCCACCACTTTGGTTCAGGCCCTTCGAAACCCTTACCTAAACCATTGAATAAACTTCCTGGCTAGTCTCTCTGTCTTTAGACTCTCTTTTTTGCTCATTCACTCATCCAGGAAGTGATCAAACGCCCCTCAAGGCTTCATAGTTCAGTGAATTTTAGTTTTCATTCTACTACCACTTTGATCTTTGTAAAGCACAGACCTGATTACAGAGTGCTCATGGGTTTTAATGGCCAGACGTTATAAAGTCATGGGCTGCTGAATAAAAGCAGCCACGGAAGTCTCTTTTGTTTCTCACAAAATTATTTTAAAATATAGTTGCTACTATTTAAAACTAGGGTGATCCCCTGAGATGATTTAGTACTCCAACACTTAAAAAAATTTCAGAGTAATAACGCTGAGCTCTCACCTCCTTGTGGCTCAGTCACTTGGAACTGAGTAGTGATATGTCCCCTGTCCATGGCATCCTCCACCCCCGCCCCCTCTGTGGCCCCATGCAGGCACACTTGTTTATCTGTGTCTGGGCCTTTCGAGGCATTTTACTTTTGATCCTAGTTTTTTAAGAGAATTCTGAAGTTTTTAGACAGGCATTTAAGGCCTTTTACCTTTAGAAGCACATTTTCCACTACATCTTACTGCATTATGTTCAGCCTAACATAATTGCTCTACCCTCAGTTATAAGATATGAATCATCACACTATTTTAGTTAGAAATCTAACAGCTTTGCTTTTCTTCTCTCTTCCCCCTTCCCCATGGGAATAAGGAATCCCTGTATTTTCCTTTACTTCCTGGGAAGCTTTTGTCATCTATAAGACTAAAGAGATCTAGGTCCCCCGTTGATTAAGCCTTAAAATATGATGGGAAATTAGAGTCTGTATTATAAGAACAAGGAAAAGATGGCCTTTGCAAGAGACAGAGACTTGCAGAAGTCAATAGGAAGCGGGTTGTTCTTTTTGTTCTGGGTCCTGTAGAGGTGGTAGTTCTAGTCAAATGACAATAAAAAATGGCGGCAGGGGAGATGAGGCCTTAGGATTTTGCAAACTAGTGTCAGAGACTGACAAGTCACCAGATAGGATAGGAATGACCACAGGGCTGGGTAGTAGCTTGGAATCAGCATATACTGGTAATATCACCATTAGCACTAGAGAATGCTGTTTCTAAACTTCTGGAACTTGGGTAAGTCTAAAGAGCTAGTCTGAGTAATCAAAAAACACAGGATTGAATTGGGTGGTTAGGCAGAAGCAAACCACACAGACAAAAGGAAACAGTGCAGATTCAGGGTGTCTTTGCGGGTGGTTTATCATGGCGGAAGGTAAGTTTGGATGGGCGGGAATGTGGGAAAGGGGAGATTCAGGGATGAGGAGAAACAGGGGCTCTGGAGGAAGGATTAGAATCGTTAGGTTGTGTGTTTTGTGGAGAGTAATTTGTTTCTGCCCTGAGGTAGAGGGAGTCATTAAAATATGTTGGGGGAGGTGTGCAATGACAGAATTGTAATTCCAGCTCCTGCAAACTGTCTGACGTTCCCTTCAGATCAAAGAAAACATGAAGTGATTTATTCAGTTGTTTTAATGGTTTTATTTGGTGGACATAAAGAGCAAATTAAGATGTAAAACACAATGAAAGCAATGGACCCTGTTACATCCCAACTTGTATTATCAGAATTCAGGAAAAAAATGGGTTTTGGTGAGATTGTGGCTTTATGTATGACAGGGAGTGTGGTCTTGCTGGAAATGTGGGCTTTGAACCAGAATGAGATTGGGGAAAGCATTACAAGTTGAAGAGTGTGGGTGGCTGGTGGTGGTGGTGGTGGTGGAGTGTGTGTGTGTGTGTGTGTGTGTGTGTGTGTGTGTGTGGTGCATGCATAGTTTATAGGGAGAAACTGGTGTGAAAGACCTTGAGATATGTCCGATACTGATGACAGGAGGTAATAATCTTGAAATTGATTTTGTAGAAAGTTTTGGACTCTATTTTTGAGCAGGTGACTAGACTGATGAAAATAATGCATTTCCTAATTTGCCTGTGGTATCCAGGTATTCTAAAAGGCAGAGTGATATTATTGGAGAGACAACAGGATAAGCTACCAAAGAAAAAATGCAGAAAATCCAATGGTAACATAGGCTGCAGAACTAAAAGCATCGTAAAATCAAAATTGGCTCCAGCATGAACCCCTGAAGCTTAGACCCCCCCTACTCACCAGACCACTCTCCCTGAGGGAGAAGTGAGAAAATTATCCTTGCTCATGGAATAGTCACCTCCGCTTCTACTCCTTATGATAGCACCATTTCAGTAGTACTTGGTCTCAGGTTTTATCACACACAGGTCATCCCAATACTAATGGGTAACTTTTTCTGTCGGCAAGGAACACGAAGAAAAGCAGGAGCGTCTTCAGGTCACAAGCACTTAGTTTGGCTTTTAAGCCACAGTCTAAAGCCAGGGTTCAGGCATGCCTGGAATTTGGAGGTTTCCCAGCCCTGTCCAATCACATACTTGTTTTACATTACAATCTAGTATTCTTATGGGAATTTTTTACTATTTTGAAACTTTAATTAAATCATAGCTTGTAAAAGTAAATCCATAAAACTGGAAACTTTTAATGCTGATCATATCTTTATCTTTATTCTTATCATACTCTACATTTATTCATTTCAAGACATTTTTAATAAGAATTAAATTATATATATTTTAGGAGCACCTGGCTAGCTCAGTGTCTGACTCTTGGTTTCGGCTCAGGTCACGAGCTCATGGTTCATGAGTTCCAGCCCTGTATCCGGCTCTGTGATGACAGTGCAGTGCCTGCTTGGGATTCTCTCTCTCTCTCTCTCTGCCCCTCTTTGTTCATGCTCCCTCTCTCTCTCTCTCAAAATAAATAAACTTTGAAAAAATTACGTATAGTACAGACAGTGTTTTATGAGAAAAGCATATGCTTAAGGCCAGTTTAAATCACTAAATTGATAAAACAAGCCAGAATAACTTCTAAGATCATTTTACTGATAAGTTTACAGTTTTTAGTATTTCAGATACAAATACATCCTAGTTGTGATTTAAACCTAACAGACCAAAATGCAGTTCATCGATAGAGATCGAATTGATATTAAAGGAGATCTTTATACAAAAATGTGATTGTGTATTTTAAATATTTGCACTGTAAGGGAAAACACATTGGCTTTGGGATCTTAGTCAAGTTGGTGACTTGACTAGAAATTGCCAGAAGTTATGGCTAACACCATAGTTTAGCAATTAACTTGATTCATGGTTGGCGCAAAGTCAGCAGAGCACAGGCTGTGCTTATCTGATGGCGGAGTATCCATTGATGTATTTGTGGCCTCCTGGCTCCAGGACAGGGACTGAAATGATGACTTGAAAACTATGTTGTTTCACCGAAGAGAGCTCTTACTTCCTATAAATTACTGTAAATGTGAATTTGAAGTACATTCAGACAAATCTTATTAATGTAACTTTATCCTGTTAATCTAGGGACTCAGCACACTGATCTTTTCCCAAGAAAGAGTAGAGTGAAGGATTGAAAGAACATCAATAAGTAAAATAGTCATTTGCTAGAAACACGTTCCCCCTTGAAGTGGAGTGGGTGCAGGTCTAGCCCGCCCACCCACTCCCTCCCTGCCAGGGACTTCCCAGGAGCAGTAGAATCCGCCAGTAATGGACTGAGGACGACTTTGATGCTGAGTTACTGACTGAGTCCCCATGTTGTTAACCAGATGTTCTAACGTTCAGAGGACTGCATTTTCATAACGTGAATATAAAATAGGAAGGCCTGAGACCCAATGGGATTTGGTCAAAAGCAATCTTTGAGGGGCGCCTGGGTGGCTCAGTGATTAGGCATCGGACTTCAGCTCAGGTCATGCTCTCACGATTTGTGGGTTCAAGCCCCGCATTGGGCTCTGTGCTGACAGCTCAGAGCCTGGAGCCTGCTTGGGATTCTGCGTCTCCCTCTCTTTCTCTGTACTCCCCTGCTCATGCTCTGTCTCTCGCCCTCTCAAAAATAAATAAATATTTTTTAAAAAGGCAATCACTTTGAGGTTTTCAGACATAAAAATTAGAGGAGTTAAAATTGGGCTGGTGGTATTAGGGGGAGCAGGGTGAGTAGGCACCAGAGGGGGAATATTTGAAAACCAGTCAAGTTCTTGAGGACCAGTCCTTCCTGAAGACCAGTCTTCTGTACCCAGAACTTGTGTTGACTGTTGTAGCTGATTGGTGACTGTCCCCAAGCATCCAGGGGTCAGCAATCTGAAACCTGCAATAGGCTAACCATCTCATTGCAGGTGGCTTGGGACTCTCCTGAGTACCACACCCAATTCATCATCAGCATCAATGGGAGCTTTTAAAGTCAAGACTCCAGGGACACATGGGTGGCTCAGTTGGTTAAGTGTTCAACTCTTGATTTCGGGTCAGGTCCTGATTTCATGGTTATAGGATCAAGCCCCTTGTTGGACTCTGTGCTGACAGCTCAGAGCCTACTTAGGATTCTCTCTATCCTTCTCTCTGCCCTTCCCTACTAGTACTTGCTCTCTCTTTCTTTCTTGCACATATTCTCTCTCTATCTCAAAAAATAAACATTTATAAGCAAACAAACAAATAACTAAATAAAGTGTAGTGTCCAGGGCCAGCAACTCAGAGACTAACTTTATACCAGTGGAGCCTAGTAATCTGTATTCAATTTATAAGGCATGCCAGACAATATTGATAATACAGGCACTTGAGAAACTGCATTCAAGAAAATATTACATAGAATTCCTGATTTTGAGGCATTGCTGCCTAAATAAAATAGGTTTGCACACACGCATGCATTCATGCATGTTTTCCCTTCCTTGCCAACAAGATGCCAACCACTGTGTCCTCTTAAGTATTATGAGTATCATTTGTGCAGTCATAATATAAGCATAGACTATGATAGATTCTAAGTATTAAAATGTTTTTTGTACTAGACTAAGAAATTTATTAAAAAACTTGTTTTTGGGGGGTGCTGAATGGTGCAGTTGGTAAAAGGTCTGACTCTTGATTTCAGCTCAGGTCATGATCTCACAGTTCATGAGATCAAGTCCCACTGTTAGTGCAGAGCCTGGTTGGGATTCTTTATCTCCCTCTCTCTCTGTTTCTCTCTCTCTCTCCTTCAAAGTAAATTAAAAAAACAAAAACAAAAGAACACTAGTTTTTTCTCTCTCTTATTGTTTTTGTTGTTGTTGTTGTTATTTCCTGAGACCAGCACTGTTCTTGTCTGTAGTAGGTACTCAACAAATCAAACAATTAATAAGAGAAAATATTTAGGAAAAATTTAGTTCTTGAAATATAATCTATAGGCTAAAATAAAATAAAATATGTTCTATCAGCCATTAAAGAAAACTGTGAGGAGGGTGCTTCATGGAGGAAGTAGTATGAAAGGAGGTCTGGAATCTATTAAGGTAGAGAAAGGGAGCAAAGGGGTATAAATAGGGGGAAAGGAATAACAATATCAAATCGATAGACATGATCATGGGAAAATGTATACATGATGGAAATTAAATCACATAACCATATTAGATTCTTTATCAGGGCACAACAAGGTAAAAGTGGTGCTTTAGTAAGGTACATCTGATCATAATGAATATATGTGGAATCCAAAGAAATTGGCACAAAGACACAGACCCCTGGTAGATGTTTATGCCACCTGCCATAATGTGCCATTGAGACTCAATCCATTTCAGTTTCAGTAGAACAAGTGAAGGAACCCTTATCTCTTTGTCACATACATGCTCTTTTTTATCTTGATTTTTAAAAATGTTTATATATTGTAAAGACAGAGAAAGAGATAGAGCACGAGTGGGGGAGGGGCAGAGTAAGAGTGAGACACAGAATCCAAAGCAGGCTCCGGGCTCTTAGCTGTCAGCACAGAGCCTGACATGGGGCTCGAGCCAATGAACTAATGAACTGTGACATCATGACCTGAGCTGTAGTCGGATACTTAACTTACTGAGCCACCCCGGCACCCCTGTCACATACATGCTCTTATTTCTTTTCTGGTCTACGTAGGGGAGATACCACAGCACCGCATTTGTGCAGTCAGACCCTTGAGCCCGTTTTGGGGACGGACAACATATGATCATGAACAAAGCTTGCTTTTCTTCTTCTTCTCCTTCTTTCTCTCCCTTCCTCTACATCTCTTCTTTCCATTTTTCTTACCCTTTCAGAGAAAGAGATCGCGTTGACTATTTCTGAGTTGTTCAGCTAGCATGTCATCATTTTAATACATGTGTCTGTATGAGTGGGAAAATGCAATCCCTTCCATTTTAACTAGAGATCCTCTTGGGTCACATGTCTAATATGGTCGCCCCTCCCCCACCCCCCACAGCTCCTACCTCAGATTCCTGACTCAATCGTGCAACTCCATGCTTTCAGATATGCCAATCAAATATCTTGGTTCTGCCACTGACGCTCACTTAACCCTTTCTCTCTTAGACCTCACCCAATGACTGTACTTTCAAAATACATGCTGGGCTTGTTCACTTTTAATCTCCCTAGCTTAAACCACTAATCTCTTTTCTCCTCTGGAGTGTTGCAGTAGAGCTCTAGCTGGATCCCGCCCACAGTTAGGCAGCCATGAGGACCCTGTCACAGTGAAGTCAGGGCATGGTGCTTCTCTCCCCAAAATCTGAGTGTCTCCCCTTCACACAGAGTAGAAGATCAGAGCCCCTCCCTGTAATATATGAGGCCCCTGTGGGCTTCAAGCTCTTGATTATCTCTTTGACTTCGTCACGTACCGCCTTTCTCTGCTGCAGCCACGCAGCCTCCTCACTGGTCCTGAACATGCACATCTTCCAGGCAGCTTGCCGCGGTCCCTTCTGCCTTTCCTCCGGTCAACATGCACCTCACTCCCTGCCCACCCCACATCTTAGAATGTTCCTTCCCAGTGAAGCCTTACTTTGCCACACTGTCTACAGTTTCATCCCTCCCCTCCCAAACTTTGTCCTCTTCCCCATCTCACTGTATTCCTGTATTCTCCCCAGCAGAGAGAAGGCTGCGTGAAACATAAAATGTAGTCCCTTTTGTTCACTGTTGTCGCCGCTGCTCTAGAACAGTGTTGGACTCGCTGTGGGTACTGAACGCGTATTTCTTCATCACACAGACACATGAAATTAGGTCCACGGTTTGCCTGGAAGTATTTGACATCTCTCCCAACTATTTTGGGAAAACTGGAACACAGATTTATCTTTATCTTCTGACTTTGACATGTAGGAAGTTGATTAAAAACTACCATTCCACGTTTTATATGATTTCATTGTTTTTAGATACTGAAATGACCACATTTAGGCAGTTGATGTAAATGCTCCAGGTAGTTTCCATCAGTGTTTTTGTTTTAAATGTTCTTCATTAAATGTTTAATGTTAGATATATTTTGTGGAAAAACATTTAATGCAATAGATATGCAACTGATTTTTCTATTGTGCATCATTTACTTATTAATATTTCCTATTGAGGAGGGATTTAGTTAGATGCAAAGTGGTTTTCCATTTGAACATATGAAAGTCTAGTTGGCATCTCTTCTAGGAAGTAGTTGGTATTCATGAAATTTGGACTAGTGATTTTTTTATTTATAAATTTCTTAATGTTTATTTGTTATTTTGAGAGACAGAATGGTAGTGGGGCAGGGACAGAGAGGGAGTCACAGAGTCCGAAGAAGGCTCTAGACTCTGAGTGGTCAGCACAGAGCTCAATGTAAGGCTCGAACCCATGAACTGTGAGATCATGACCTCAGCCATAGTCCGGACGGTTGACTGACTGAGCCACCCAACTACCCCCCAAATATCACATTTCTGTATTAACCTTTTGAGGCAACTAAAATTAGATTAACCTGAACTTTATTTTAAGATTAAAAAAACATCGGGGCACCTGGGTCGTTCAGTCAGTTAAGTGTCTGACTTTGGCTCGGGTCATGGTTTCTGGTTTGTGAGTTCGAGCCTCAGGTCGGGCTCTGTGCTGACAGCTCAGAGCCTGGAGCCTGCTTCAGATTCTGTGTCTCCCTCTTTCTCCTTTCCTCTCCTGCTTGTGCACGCATGCTCTCTCTCTCTCAAATATAAATAAACATTAAAAAAAGAAATACGACATTTTCAAAAGTTGATGTATCACAAAGTGAACATTTCAACACAACACCATGAAAATACTGAGGTTCCATTTCTAAAACCACTGGTTTCTGTGTCGGTGTGAACTCTTCTCATTTCTGTGTAGATGTGAGACCCTTGTCCATACCCATGCAGCTTCTTATGAGCTGCATACGTTTCCAGAAGTGCCTGGTTTTATTAGATAAATATAAAAGTAGGGTGATTTAGTCACATTTACTGACAAGAACACTGTTTGGTTTAAATAAATGCAAGATATGTGTGAACACACACACACACACACACACACACACACACACGGTAAGTAGTTGTCCTTTTGGGCATCCGATTTGGTGGTCAAATATCTGTATCAACAGCCATTTGTCTATCTGAGACTGATGAGAATGTGATGGAATCTAAGCCAGAAAGTGTCCACAAGGCACTGGAGCCTTGCACAAATAATTTTTGGCTACACTCTGATGGTTGAGTAACTTCAACCTTCTGCCTTGGCACATAGCTTTACCAATGCTTTTCCTATGAAATAGTGAGATTTGAAGCCCCTAACGAGTACTTATCTGCTAGTTTCTAACAATAGTCATTTGTCCTCAGCGAACGAATTCTTTTTCACCCCAAGAGCCTTAGATATTGTTTATGCCGATTTCATAATACACTTTCTTAATGGAGATTTTGCCCCCAAACAAATCAAACCTCTACAACATATTTTCCTTGGAAATCATTTTCTTTTTGTAAGTCTTCATATTAACAAAATCAAGATCAATTTTTTTAATGTTTTATTTATTTTTGATACAGAGAGAGACAGATCATGCAGAGGGGTGGGGCAGAGAGAGAAGGAGACACAGAACAGGAAGCAGGCTCCAGGCTCTGAGCTAGCTGTCAGCACAGAGCCTGATGCGGGGCTCGAACCCACGAACGTGAGATCTGACCTAAGCCAAAGTCGGAGGCTTAACTGACTGAGCCATCCAGGCGCCCCAAGATCAATATTTTTAAAGCATATATTGTGTTTGCATTTCTCTTCCCCTACAGGTTCCTCAAAAGACCCACAAATATTTTCCCTTCTATTGTTTCTTGTTCTGTTGGTTAATTTTGTGTGTGGAGGTAAGAGTGGCATGAGTCTTTAAAGGTTTTCGGCTCTCTGGGGAGGGCTCAATTTCCTCGTTTATCTGCCGAGCAGTGGACACGGTGTGGAGGTCGGCCTTGCTACCAGCTCTCGCCATTACTCACTCTGAATTTGACATGCAGGGCACTGACCACGGACAGCTGCCCAGACAGGTGGCCTGAGTGGCACAGAGTCCCCAAGGCAGGTCAGTGCAAAAACCGTCAAGACCTCGTTGACAAAACAGAAGTTAGCCAGGGTGAAAGAGGGACCGTGAATTAACGTGGCACTGAGTGTTCACAAAGTGTGCTTCTTCTCCTTTTTTCCCCATTAAACCTCATCATTATCCCGTGATCTACACGTAGATTTCCCTACTTTCCAAGGGAAGAAGACAGGAGCCAAGAAAGGTTAATTTATTTGTCAAAAAGGAGATCCAGTCAGGGCTCTGGTCTTGCTCATCTCACGATAGGGTTTTGTACTCTCCCTGTGGGGACTGGGTGTCTCTGCTGCTGAGCCCTCCTGTCCTGGAATGAATGAGCACAGAGCATGTTGTGTGAATAAGGCTAAATCGGATTACTTCCAGACACACCTTCCTACCCTACGTGACCCCCTCCTGGAAAACAAACCTTGCTTTTGCTTCTGGTTTACATTACTTCTGGCCTGTATTGGACTTTACCAGAAATATTCTATGATCTCTCTACCTACCTACCTATCTGTTATCTAGGTGAAATCTATCAGGGTTTTTTTCAATATAGCATGTGTTTTTAAACATACAATTCACATACACACCCACATGCACACAAACACAAGCAGCCATGAGGAAGATTGTAGACTTTAGAAGAGATACTTACATACATGAAAATTTAGAGAATAATCAAAGGGCATAACATTGTATCACATTTAATCTAATCATCACCCACAGTGTGTGGCGCGAACACATCGTGTGTTGTATGTGAGCTAGTCTACCATACAGTTGGAAAATCATGGGCTCTGGCACACATCTGGGCTCTGCCCTTTGGGGTGGCCTGAGTGACTTGTTTCATTTCTGAGTCACACAACTCACTTTTGCACAGAGAGGTGATTAAATGTGTACAAAGCTAAAGTGTGTAGCACTTCGCGTATAAACACACACTCAGAAAGGAGATGTTTCCCCACACCTGTCATTCTTAGGAAGCTACGTTAAATAGAAATGCCTACTGACTTTATTAGATACCAATATTAGACCATCAGTGTTTATCTTTCTCAAATGCATAAAGAAACAGGATTTTTCACTGTTAAAATCTTTCGTAATGTATAGCATCAGTTTTTCTTTTTTGCTCAAGTTGTAGTTAAAACCTTACTTTAAAAATACCAACGTAACCTAAATAGATCATATTCCTTTGGAGTTTTCCGAAGGAGCTGGGGAGACAGCAAAGCATGACAGTACAGGGGAAGGTATCTGCCACACATCTGGTCTTGAGTTCTGGCTGTCACCCTTACTAGCTTGCAGCTATGGGTAAATTCCTCAATCTTACCTAGACTTATCACCACACTCATTCACAGAATAAGAAGATCATAATTACCTCACAGTTCATAGTAAAGGCAATAAAATATCGCATGTAAACTATGTGGAAACAGTACCAGTATTACGACAGATGCTTAATAAATCTTAGTTTCCCTCCCTCTCTTTTACTTCTCCATGGCTATCTTTCTCAACGTAGTACATCCAGGAACAAAAGCTCAACAGAAATGCTAAGGCATTTAAGGAAATCCAGTGAGAAAAATCCATATGAGAAGAGAAGCTTATTGAAAATTCTAATCATTTCACCAGAACCGATGTTTGCCTGAAACAAACATCCCTCATAAGAATGGCTGCGCGATTTATTTAGGAGGCAAAGCGTAATATTTACAGGGGCAAAGAGGGCAGCAATGAGATGAAGAGAGTTAGTGAAATCCGGCAGAGTTTTGTAAATCTGTCTTCCCTCATTGAAAGGGATAAGCTTCCAGTACAGATAACTCCACATGGAAGGGGAACACGGGAGCATTAGGCTTGAGGGACCTTGTTCGACACAGCCAGGTTCTTTTCAGATTATTCTGGCTGATTAAGCAGACGGGGAAAATAACCCTTGTAAAATTGTGTAAGTATGAAGAGTTGGAGTAGGCAGATGGGCATCTCTATACAAACGGGATGAAATATTTCAAAGCAACATATAATTTTAAATCAATATGGTTGTGCATGATGGTTATTTTCCAAATGACCTATCTAGTTGTTCAATATGCATGTTTTTCTGACATTTCTCCACACAGTGCCATGAAAGCTGTAAGGGGGAGGAACCGGTAGGAAGTAGGTATTTAGGTTATAAAAGGAGAGAAGTTTTTAAGGTAAGAAAAGAATGAAGAAAAGCTGAGGAGAAGAGAAGAAAGGGACCGTGCATACTATGTTGTTACCCTCCAGGCACGAAGTCAAAGAGACTATTGTAACACAGATTAAAATGACCATGTTTTGGTGCTGGTATTAGAATTAAGGGGAGGGATGGTAGGAGGTGAATCTCACCATATTCTGAAAGGGCATTCCAGGAAAATTGTGTCTTTATAATTAAGCATTTTCTGCATTAGAATACAGTTTAGGTATGTGCATCTTTTTTTTTTTTAATTTTTAATGTTGATTTATCTTTAAGAGAGAGAAAGAGAGGAAGGGAGGGGCAGAGAGAGAAGGAGACAAAGAATCCAAAGCAGGCTCAGCACTTCAGCACAAAGCCTGATGTGGGGCTTGAACTCACAAAACTGAGAGCTCATGACCTGAGAGAAAGGTAAACACTCAACTGACTGAGTCACCCAGGTGCCCCAGCCCCCTATCTTTTAATAAAAATTGTAAACTTTAGAGTTGAAGGGAGCCAAATAAGTCATACCATTCAGAATTTTCAGGAAAGAAAGACTTTATGGGAAACTGTGGCTCAAATCAGACTACAAGACTGGGTCCCAAATGTTTTCATGTTCCGGCATAGCTGCTGCTATGCAGGGATTCTTTATTAGTTAACTAATTAATCATTTCCTTACTCACTGGTTAGACAAACCTGGATATGCATATGCGTACTGTGTGTGTGTGTGTGTGTGTGTGTGTGTGTGTGTGTGTGTGTGTGTTTTATGCTGCAGATTGGACCTGAGCCAGTTTGGTTGTCCACAGTTGATAACCTCCTTTGCATTAACTGTTGGTATTTTTCTTTTGTTAGAGACGGGAGTGATAGTTCTTCTGTTGACCAATTACAATAGCATCTCATTTTATAATGAAGGCAAATTATACAAATCAGTGTCTACTCCCCGTGCACACTCCTCTTCGCCATCAAACAGAAAAGTCATAACATGTGCTCCAAGAGTTTAATGAAATCTCAGCCTTTTGTCTTTCAGGGTACCTTGCAAACAGCAGGCATGAAAGTTTATTTAGCTTGCTATGGCAATTTGCTATTAGCAGGATTTAGTTCCTCTCTAGCTGGACCCAGGCCAAAGCATCCTCTGGAAATAGGTTGCTCACGGGATCTGATGGGACTCAGCCAGGAAGAGTCGGGGTGACCCGGTTCATGGAGTCTCAAATGCTATCCAGGCACAGTAGCCATTCCCCATGGTATCTTAGCAAGTCCATGTGCCTTGTTTCATTAATGGAGCTTATTTCACTAATGAAAAATCACTGCTGTTCTTGAGGATGATAGTGAAGAAGCTTTTGAAGGTTATTAGATATCAGCATAGTTGAAGAATTATAATAATCACATCTGGAGGGTGTGTCTCTGATTTGTTCCTCAACCGCTAACAAGTTATGGGGTGCATTTGCTGTCGCGACGATTTCAGATGCTTCATAACTGCCCCATGAACTGCTATCCACAAAATGGATTGTTACCCACCCATTCTTCTCATCTATCATTTCATCCTAGTTTGGATAAAATATGTTTTGTATCTTGTCGAATGCTATTAAGCTGTCCTCTAAATTGCATACTAAGAATGACATAGTTCTATTAAATAGTTATCATTTAAACATCTCCCCTCCTCTCTGCCCAACCACACATATTTTCATATTTGCACATCTGGCCAGTTAGTCCTTTCTCACAAATTATAACTTGAGTCTTTTTTTTATTATTCAAAATAAATCATTGTTATCTTCCATCATTTAAAATATTTTATTTGCTTGTAAAACTGTTAGCATATTTTAATAAAACAGTAGCAAATACTACAGTCAGTTCCAGCTGGGAGATGATTATTATATTAATCCCATTGTCAATTGCTAAATTTCTCTGCAGGGTAATTAGATTGTCATCTGATTCTGTCTTGCTTCCACTGAGTCAAGATGTGCACAGGTGGAAAATGCGTTAAATAAGTCATTGTGCTCGATGCCTTCTTTTCTTTTTTAAAAAAGTTTTTAAAATTCTATTTAGTTAGCATACAGTGCAATATTGGTTTCAGGAGTAGAATTGAGTGATTCATCACTTACATACACACCCAGTGCTCATCACAAGTGCCCTCCTTAGTACCATTGCCCATCTAGTCCTTCCCTCAGCCTCCTCCCTTCATTAACCTCAGTTTGTTCTCTAGAGTTAAGAGTGTTATGGTTTCTCTCTCTCTCTCTCTCTCTCTCTTTCTCTCTCTCTCTCGCTTATTCCTTCCCATATGTTCTAGCTCCATCAACATCACAGTCTTTTTTGTGGCTGAGTAATATTCCATTTTATACATGGACCACATCTTTATTCATTCATCATTTGTGGTGATTCTATAATTTGGCTATTGTTGATAATGTTGCTATAAACATAGGGGTGCATGTACTCCTCGAATCTGTATTTTTGTATCCTTTGGGTAAATACCTAGTAGTGTAATTGATGGGTCATACGGTAATTCTATTTTTACCTTTTTGAGGAACCTCCATACTATTTTTCCAGAGTGGCTGCACCATTTTGCATCCCCACCAACAGTGCAAGAGGGTTCCACTTTCTCCCTATCCTTGTCAACACTTGTTGTTTCTTGTGTTGCTAGATTTTTTAAAGTTTATTTATGTTTGAGAGACAGAGACAGAGCATGAGGGAGGGTGTAGAGAGAGGGAGACACAGAACCCAAAGCAGGCTCCAGGCTCCAAGATGTTAGCACAGAGCCCAATGCGGGGCTTGAACTCACAAACTGCGAGATCATGACCTGAGCCGAAGTTGGACGCTTAACCAACTGAGCCACTCAGGCGCCCCTTGTGTGGTTAGTTTTAAGCCATTCTGTGAGGTGTGAGGTGTTATCTTCTTTTCAATGCCAGTAAGTCTATGCATATACAAATGGGATTATATAAATTACTTTCAATAGTTAGAGGTTTTAATCTTCAGCTCATTTATTACGTAATATAGCCAGATGGTGTATCTATTTGTACAAACACATTTTTATAGGCGCCTCTTACATGGGTAAGCACTTCTTCAGTTATGGAGGGGGTTCCTTCTGAGATGCTGTTGCCGGTACCATTCACAGCTCTGAACCCGAGGCCTGCCCCAGCTGGTCATCTCAGAATTCCCTTCACAATCCGGCTGTAGTAAACAGTGACACTTATATGTCAGCCAAGTAGAGGTGGGCAAATGTCACTTGTCATTTTAAAAGAGTACGTTTGACATCTTTAGGTCAAGGGTCCTGACCTCCTGTTAGTCTTTTCCTAAGAAAATGTCAGCTGTTGCTTCAACTGGACTCCAACAAAACCTCATACATCTCTCTCTTCCAGCATTTCAACCCACTCTGCTGTCATCCCTTGAGTGTCTATTGGTTTCTACCTCTCTTGTGTCCACTCAAGGGACCTTGATTTACTTTCTCAGTCACGCTTGTATTTCCAGAAGAATTCACCAAGAGTGGGCATCCATGAATTATGAAATTAAGCAGAGCATTTCTTGGGATTACAGCCCCAGGGAAAATTATATATTTGTAAATAAACAAAGCACTTAAAAAGTGTATCGGCCTTATCACTAAGATGTAGAAATAAATTTCCTACCCACTCCCAGGTCACCTCTGAGTTGTAACAGTGTTTTCTAAATATCTCTTCTGTAATTTCTTTAATAGTAGGAATTTCTGTAGAAGACAGTAGAGGAGGGCTCAGTCTCTTTAGGTCAATAAGCTTTGGGATGCCTTTTACATAATCCCAGGAAGGCAGTATCTTACCTTTACATGCAGAACGTACCTTACTGGCAGGCACTAGCTTAAGGGACCATTATGAAGGTACAGGGTGCCTGTTAGAGTAAGGGACAATTTGCTCAAAGAAAAACTACAAGATAATCTCATATAACAGCAGTAAATATGTTCCCAGTGAAACCTATCGATGCAGAATTTCCAGCAACTTGCTTTTTTGTAAAAGTTATCTCCCCAAGAACAGTTTCCTGAGCCTTACTTTAATTTCATTAACTTCTTTACCAATCACTAATCTTTCTGTGGCCCCCTTACACAGAGCATCTGAATAAGGCATGAGCAGGCAAGACCCTGTTCTGAATCTTCCAGAATCTATAGAAAACGCTCTCAAATCCCAAATAGATATTTTTCTTTTTAATTATGAATGACTTTTTCTTTTGGGGGAAATATTATTAATGAAATCTGTTTTATTTGTATTTTAAAGGGTTTTTTTTTTCAGATGGGCTAAGTTTTAATAATGAGAATCAAAACTTCAATTCATTAAAGTTTGTTCCAAGTGATTAAGATGGTTTCCCTTCATTTAAAAATTTTAAATATAGAAAATGTACATATGGGGGTCATTTATAAAATGTGTGCTTCACAAATAGAACTGAAATTCAGTTGAACAAGGACCAATGTGACATGTTTAAAGGCAAAAATGTAATAAATGCTAATATGTGCTGGCAGTAATCTGACATAGAAATACTGGTGGAATTTAGTAAGACGGAGCTTTGTCTCAACAATTAATGACAACTATGATTTAACATTATTTAAATTATTTTTAATGGTACTGTGCGTGCCCTTGAAACCTCAGTCAAATTTTATGGCCATTATCTTTCATTTGTGTGATAAAGATACAAAAAGTGCAACTGCTAAAACCTCTTTTTTTTTTACTAAATCTGTAGCTAAAACTGAATTTAAATTTCAAGGCTTTCTGTAGAACATTTAAAAGAATTTCAGAATCCAATCACTTTATTCAAACTAAAATGTAATTTAACAAGGATCCAATCCAATCCTATTATTATATTTATTATTCTTACTTTAAAACACCATATTGATGCCTAAACTACACACCAGACAGTCTATTAGGTTTCTTACAATCAGAATCACACCTACGCTCCTGCTCTGTGAAAAGAGGCAGCCTCCTAGGACAGAGAGAACACAGAGTCTGAGAGAATTAACTTGTCTGAGGATACATGGCTGGTGGCAGACACACGGTTAAAAATCATATGTATTTGACTGAGAATGTGGCCACGTCCTTTGACTCAGTGCTCGGCTAGTAGGAGCACCCTCTGCTTGTAGACCCTCTGGTTCAGTCGGGTGTTTATGTTGATCCAGAGTCCCCCAGTGTGTCTGATGTTACCAGCTCTGCAGCTTTATCCTTGAAGTTCCTCATGCCTAGAAGGTCTCATTCTTTCCTTTCCTTCAAATCTTACCCATCCCTCAAGACCAGGGGAGTGCACAGGCTCAAAGAAGACTTCCAAACCATTTCACTGGTAACTCTCCAAGCTCTTGCATTGAGTTCACTTGAGAACTTTGAGACTCCTCGTATGGCGTTATTATTACTGGATATCATTGGATCCCCAAGAATATGTTGCCTCCTTTCTTGGTATCCACCAGAGAGCATGTGAAAGAAATTTCCACATAGTAATTACCCTATCAATATTCATTTGCTGCCTGTTGCTGGTTCCTGGAAGCGTTCTTAATAGTCTCGGTTTCCCTGGAGTGATAGGAGAATAATGCACAGCCAGAGAACTGTTTGGTTCATGGAACTTAGGTAAACCTCTTGATCTCAGGATGTCTGCTGGCATCGTGGGAACAGGCATGTAGTATCTTGTGACCAGTTCAAAGGAATTAATGTTGAGAAAAGTTTATAGAGGTTATGTTTCCTCCTCATATCACAAAATCATTCATTGTAGTTTCAAACCCACATTCTCCCTTTCGTCTGTAAAGCTGCAGATGGATTTTCAGAAAAGGTGGGTAACAGTGAGCCTGTAAATGGAATACTGTCCACCTCATTTGTGCAGAGGTGTTTGTCTCTGGAGATGCTCTCTGATGAGCCTGCCTTACAGTATCTTAGACCCACAGGTTTGGGCTCAGATTCCTGTATTTCCTCCTTTAGTGTCCTACATTCATAGATAAGTCACATTCCTTTATTTTTTTTAAAGTTTACTTATTTATTTTGAGAGAGTGAGAGAGAGCACCAGCAAGGGAGGGGGAGAGGGAAGGAAGAGAAAGAAGATCCCAAGCAAGATCCCCGCTGTCAGCATGGAGTTCTACTCAGGGCTCAAACTCATGAACTATGAGAATACCACCTGAGCCGAAATCTAGTTGCCCACTTAATTGACTGAGTCACCCAGGAGCCCCTCAGATTCCTTTATTTTATGAATTCTGAACATCAAACAAGAGGCAGAGCGTGAAGTTTGGTCAAGTATCTTGTTAAGTATCTAATCAGAGAAGAAGCTCCTACTAGCATTTTGAAATAGACAATACAATTTCCCTGAAGGAAACTCCAGAAGAATACAGGAGCCAAGTACTCAGACCAGAGCAGGGGCTGGTAAGGGAGGGCTGCCTCTTGCTCCCATAGAAAAGGCATCCTTAGTTGGTGAATAAGAAGCAAAGCTGCTGGTTGAAATCCTGTTCTGCTCTTTACTGGCAGTATTACCTCAAGCAAGTAATTAGCGTCTCTAAGCCTTTATTTCCATGACTGTATCTGTAGTTTTCTTATCTGTATCTGTTGAGAGAATGAAAGTAGAAAATTGGTTGCACATAATAAGTAGTTAATAAATATTTTGGGGGGCATAGCTTGCTCTCATTTTGTTAGACTAACCCATTTTAAAAATTAATGTTTATTTATCATTGAGAGAGAGAGAATGCCATCAGGGGAGAGGCAGAGAAACAGAGAGAGAGAAACACAGAATCTGAAGCAGATTTCAGGATCCAACTGTCAGCACAGAACCTGATGTAGGGCTTGAACTCACAAACCCTGAGATCACGACCTGAGCGGAAGTCAGACTCTCAACCGACTGAGCCACCCACGTGCCCCAACCCATTTAGTGTACATCTACCAGAACAAAATGGATGCTAGATCCTTGGTAGACTTCCACACAGCTGTTAATGAACGGGTCTCATCTATTGCCCATATATTTTTAAGTTTTTTAAATGTTTCTTATCGAGAGAGAATGAGTGTGAGTGGGGGAGGGGCAGAGAGAGAGGGAAACAGAATCCAAAGCAGGTTCCAGGTTCTGAGCTGTCAGCATAGAGCCTGACTTAGGGCTCTAACTCAAACCATGAGATAGTGACTTGAGCTGAAGTTAGACACTTAACTGAGCCACCCAGGCACACTTATTCCCCATTTTCTTTACTTTCTTTTGAGAAAGCTGCATTTTCTTCTACCCAGTTAAAACCAGGGTGCACCTGGGTGGCTCAGTCGGTTAAGTGTCCGACTTCGTCTCAGGTCATGATCTTATGGTTTGTGGGTTCAAGCCTCACATCGGGCTCTGGGCTGACAGCTCCGAGCCTAGATCCTGCTTTGGATTCTGTGTCTCCCTCTCTCTTTCTGTGCCCCCCCACCCCCGCTCATGCTCTGTCTCTCAGGTGTCTCTCAAAAATAAATAAATGTTAAAAAAATTGCAATAGGGGTGCCTCAGTGGCTCAGTCGGTTGAGCGTCTGGCTTCAGCTCAGGTCATGATCTCGCAGTTCGTGGGCTTGGCCCCTGCGTCAGGCTCTGTGCTGACAGCTAGCTCAGAGCCTGGAGCCTGCTTCGGATTCTGTGTCTCCTTCTCTCTCTGATCCTCCCCTCCTTGTGCTGTCTCTCTTGTCTCTCAAAAATAAAAACATTTAAAAAAAAACCTTTAAAAAATTGCAATAAAAAAACCCAGACACCTGCTGTATTTATTTTTTGATTTGGACTTTCAGTGTTGGCCTTCAAGCCTGACCCCCCCCTCCTGGCAACTGACCATCTGAATTCATGGCTTGTGTCAGAAAGTCATTTAGAATCTAGAAGCCACAATTAATGGTCCCTGGGTGAAGACAGGTTTTCATGTATACCTCCACATAATCCTGTGAATTTAAAGGGAAATGTAGGATCTAGAAGTTTTACATGCCTGAAAAAATTAATAAAGTTGGAAAAGAGAGAGAAGAGGGGTCTAAATCTCACATAAAGATAATCAAAATCACACAAGAAAACTGATGAGTCTGTAAGTCAAAGGCTCCGATGACCATCAGACAATGACCATGGCCATTTTTAAGGTCTAATTTCAGACATATTTCTCCCTGAATTATTTTATTGACGAAATCTAATAATGTGGCATTTGTTATCCACTGTAAATGATACTATAACTTGATCCCATGGTTTCAAATTCATAACTAATATATTTTTATTTATTTTGGCTTCTTCTATTCACTATCACCCCATCCCCCCCCCCACACACACACACAACGGTAGCCCTAGGACACTGCTCTCCACCTCTCTGTATCTCGATACCTTTCCTCTGCCTTTACAATTGCCTATCTCATTTATTGTATTAAAAATAATTACATTTGGATCGCCTGGCAATTCTGAGAGCACATTTGATCCTAGTCTTTGGTTTTGCCTATGGGATAACTGAGACCCAGAGACAAAACTGGCAGACACTATCAAGGGAATTTACAGGAAAAGGGTAATGTTTATGGGGCTTAGTAGTTAAAAAATACATTTACATGTATCATTGGATCTTATCCTCTGAAGAAACTCATAAGGAAAATGGTCTTTATTATGTATATTTACGGTAGATAAGAAAGTGAGTGTCTGAAAGGTTAAGTGATTGCCCAACACCATGAGACTAAGGGCTGACCCAAATTTTAAACTTAAATCTGATTCCTAATCTAGGATTTTTTTCCACCACAGTATTCCACCTCTGCCTTTTTCCGTTTACTCTGTCTTATTTATTCACTCAATTCCAATTCATCCTATTCAATAGTAGAGTCAGATATTTGCAAAGTTACACAGGCACATGCACACGCGCACGCACACACACACACACACACACACACACACACACACCATTCAGGGCACATCACGCAGTTCGAAGGCTCCTAAGAAGCTGTACAAGGCAGATCTTTTGTGAGAGGTTTTATAGTTCTGCTTATTCATTTGCTGAGTACATGTTTTCAATTGAAACCATCGGTACAATTTAGAGAAATTCAATTAAAAAGAAAAAAGAACTAGAAATCCACTTGAGGGATTTTATTCTGTTCATACCAAGGTATATTCATAGCCATTCTCTTACTTGTTGATGTTAAATAACAGATTCCTTTCCAGAAGAAAGTATACTGTATGTCAGAGTTAATTAAATAGTACTACAATTTCAGGGATAATAAAGATATGGGGGAGAAAACCTCACATTGTTGTGCTTTTTTATTCCCTTTCTGAAGTGATTTGCTTTTGGCTCTTTTCTTTTATAAAGAATCAAGGTAAAGCTGGTGAATAATAAGCCTGATTAGATGTAGAAAACCATTTTCAGTCCGTAGGTAAATTAGAACGTTTACTGCTAAGAGAAAAAATTTAGATCTCTTCAAAATGTAGGCATGAAATTATTTTTAAAAGTCATTAGAGGTAATCTGCACATTTAAAATTTCCATTTAAAATAAACTATGTGAGTGGTTTTGGTCCCCTTCCCTCTGTGGCCCATGTCATGCTTAAAATACGCAAGGAAAGAAAACTGCAAGCTTTAAGGAAAAGATAAACTCCCGGGGGCCTGCTGCACTTGCAGAGTAATCAAGGATTATGGTGTATTTATCCTATTTTCTCACTCCTCCCTTCTCGTTATTTCAGTCTTCCTCATCAAAACACTCACTTTTCACTGAATCCTTGCAAATTAGCCCCTCATGCATAGTCACTGGCAAATCTCCCAGTGATTCTGGGAGTGACAGTGGCCCCTTTGCCACTGAGCTATTGCAGGACAGACCTGTACCAGCCACGCCACCTTGTCACCCATGTAGGCTCAGAGACAGTGCACATCCGCTCTCCGGCAACAACCTGAAGTTGACTACAGCTTGATGGCTCCAGTCCTTGGGCCCTAAGATAGTGCAACAGTTATCAGAAAGAGTAAGCCACAGCAATAAATTCTATCCCATTCACAACTAGATTTCTCCCAAGGGGAGATGACCTTTTATATTTTTAATGATGATTTTTATCTTTTGCTTTCCACGAAGCAAGTGGGGAAGTATTTTGTTGTTTTATTGGAGAATCGAATGCATCACATAGTAATTATTTTTCTAAGACTCATTCCTTGAACTTGTAGACTTTGAGTAGGAGGGATTCTATCTTGAAGGATTCCACTGACAGGAGAATATTTTCAAGTAACATAATCTGGATTATAATTCTCTCATTGCAAATTTGTTTTTCTGGGATCCTGAGAAGCTCTTCACTGTATCAGGATGCTTTTGACTTCTGTGTCTGCCTGAAAAGCTACAAGAAAAATCTTACCCAACACTGCCTGTACTTCATTTTCTCTTTTTCAAGTTACTTTATTTTTTTAATAACTTTTTAAATGTTTATTCATTTTTTGAAAGACAGACTGTGAGCAGCGGTGGGGAACAAAGAGAGAGGAAGACACAGAATCTGAAGAAGGTTCCAGGCCCTGAGCACTCAGCCCAGAGCCCAAAGTGGTGCTCAAACTCAGGAACCGTGGGATCATAACCTGAGCCAAAGCTGGATGCTTAACCCACCAAGCCACGCAGGTGCCCCTCAAGTTACTTTATTATCTACCTTGATAGTAACTGATTGGAACCACACAGTAAACTAGAGACAACTACATTAGATACTTCTGGGTCAAATGATGGGAGGTAGTTATGCTATAAAGTTCTCAAAATATGATGCAATTGTGAAATACTTTTGAAATTTACTCCCCGCCCCCTCCCCCCCCATCTTTAACAAATAGCTTAGGAACAATAGTAGATGGTAGGGTAGTAAGACTCCATGAGGGACTTTGTTGGTCATCTAGACCACATTTTCCAGCTAATAGAAGAATAATTTTTCTGTCAGTCTTGGCATACTGTGCTCTTCCTCAGCAAAGGTTCTTTAAAAAGAAGACACAATAAGAGGCATCAGATGGCTCAGTGGGTTAAGCGTTGGACTCTTGGCTTCAGCTCAGGTCATGATCTCACAGTTCATGAGATGGAGCCTTGTGTCAGGCTCTGAACTGACAGCATGGAGACTGCTTAGGATTCTCTCTCCCTCCTGCTCTTGCTCTGCCCCTCCCCAATTCAGTCTCTCTCTCTCAAAAGAAATGAACTTAAAAAGAAAAAGACATCATAATACTATATATTTTTTCTTTCTTATCTGAAAGTGTCAAAATATAACAATAAGCTGCTTTGGTTCCTTTAGAGCAAATTTCTGAAACAAATAGACTTCGTTAGATTTAAGCATCAACCAATTTAAGTATATTTGAAAGCAGAGCAGTAAAAAAAATAGAGTTTTAATCATTGGATCACAGTGTAAGGACGATTTTCATTGCTTTTGGTAAAAAGAAATTTTTAAGTAGAATTATGCCTTGAGATAATTTGGTTTAATTTAACTTATTTTTACACTAAATTATCCAATTATATTTCCTCTTCCTGATTAGTCTAATTCTTTTCAAGGATATATCAGAAAATGTACTAAGTTCTTACTTTTACTGTTTTAAATAGTTAATGCTATGTAGCGAAGCTTGATTGAGTTGGGTATGCATTTTAATTTGGAACATTTTCATACATTGAGGAATTTTTCAACGTTGCTAATATAGAAAAATAAAATTTACTCCAGATATTTAATTTCAAGGAATATGCGCATTCTCGGATTTAAGTCGCACCTAGATTTTGACCTATGGTGGCATGTCGTTCCACTCAGAGAATCAGCATCTTGATGGCAGAGGTTGCCACGTGGGCCTCCCCATGCCAAGTGAATCCAAATGGTTTCTTTCAACTTCGGGCTTTCAAAAGATTTAATAAAGATCTAATAAATGACAAAAGATTGATGAGGTGCTGAAACCTTACTATTGAATAACATGCATCATCAGCTCTTAAAAGTTCCTAATTATGGGGCGCCTGGGTGGCTCAGTCAGTTGAACATCCGACTTTGGCTCAGGTCATGATCTCACGGTTGGGGGGTTCGAGACCCGTGTCGGGCTCTGTGCTGACAGCTAGCTCAGAGCCTGGAGCCTGCTTCGTATCCCGTGTCTCCCTCTCTCTCTGACCCTCCCCAGTTCATACTCTGTCTCTCTGTCTCTCAAGAAAAGATAAATGTAAAAAAAAATTCCTAATTAGGGGGCACTTGGGTGGCTCAGTCAGTTAAGCATCTGACTTCAGTTTAAGTCATGATCTCACAGTTCATGGGTTTGAGCCCTATGGGTTGACACCTCAGAGCCTGGAGTCTGCTTCGGATTCTGTGTCTCCCTCTCTCTCTGCCCCTTCCCTGCTCATGTTCTCTATCCTTCCCCCTCTCTCTCTTTCACAAAAATAAGTGTTATAAAATTTAAAAATTAAGATAAATAACTAAATAAGTTCCTAATTAGTGTAGTAATAAAACCTGTGGTCATACCCAGATGAGGAGGTATCACTGCTTGGATTCCTGTCCATTTCTCCTCATGCTTTTTTCTGTTTTTCTCCTAATTTTCTTCAGAGGGGAGACATTTTCACCCGCCTCTTGCTTAATGCAAGTCGCTGGTTTTCCAGTGCTGGCAACAATACACTGATTGTGCAGGATTATCTGCCTTTCCTCGCTCAGTTTCGGATTTAAAATAACAGCCCTTCCTCAGCTATGCTTCTGCAGCTCTTAGAGTATTTGTTCCTGTGTTCTGCTCTAAACACTGGAGGTTACAGATTCCCCTTCTTCTTCAGCCATGAACTTGTGAAGGCTGCCTAAGAATTTGTGGCTCAAAGTATTGTTGTCTCAGGACTTTGCCTCAAGGACAAGTTTTACAGATTTCTCTGATTTTTAGTGGGATGAGACCACCTCCTCACCTTTCAAATACTGCAGAGGAAGGGGGCTGGGTTTTGAAGTGAGCCAGACTTACATCAGAATTCTGGTTCCCAGGTTCCTAGCTCTGTGACCTTAACAATTTACTAAACCAAATGGAGATAGTATGGTGGTTATATTTACTCCAAGGGGTTGGTGTGAGGATTAAATGAGATCATTTATTTAGGAGTGCCCCCGAGTCAAGGAGATAACAAGTTGCTATCTTTCTTCTTCTCCAAGGTTACCTCTAACATTGGCCTTCCACTATTCCATCCCAGGTTGCTTATGGGGATTTTTCTGTTTATCTATTTCATACCCACTTCCCTATGGTTTACAGTTGCATACTTTATCTTTAGTGAAAAGAAAGGAAAACCTATCTCTGATATATAACTCATTGATATCCTTGTAAGAATTTTAATGTTCATTTTCCAGTAAAATAAATGAATTCTTCCCCAAGCCCTGTTCATTGGCTCAGTCCACCTGTAGCATCTTAGTTCTTTTTGGGAAATAATGCAATAGTTTTTATTTTCATAAATGTAGTGGAAACCATATTATTCTAGATGTAGCTCAGAGCTTATTGTCGATTTCCAGGGTCACAGATGGACACAAAAGGCATTCCCCCCCCCACTCCTTGTGAGTGAAATTACAGAAAAGAAAAGCACAGTGTCTGTTCAGGCAGGCAGATGGCCAAATGAGTTTCCTCTAAGACAGTGTCACGTGTCACCTTATCTACATTGTTCTGACTTTCCCATCTGACAAGACAGTGTCAAGATCTGTTAACGAGATGGCCTCACAAGGATATATTTGAATATTTTATGAGAAGTCATTGTAGCTTTCTATGGATCTGACAGTAATTAAATGCATGAGCTCCCAAGGCCCATTTCAGGGGCTACATGTATATTTTTCCCCCTCCAAAGACATAACAAGGTATGCAAGTCACCTCACTGACTTTTGCAAGGAGAAGAATTAGGTTTTGCTTCCTTCTTTCTGAGATTAGCTATTCTGGTCTCCTTAATCCATTTCAGCAGTAATAGTACGTTGGTGCAGCTCTTTACTGCAGGGGAAATTTCCAGTACAATGGTGGGCAGACACAGCCCATCTCTCTTTCTCACTCTGTCCTTGATTATTAAGGAATAATTGACTAGTAATCATAAGCTTGTGTAATAACTGACTTTCCAAATAGAGCAGACTACAGTGAGTTGGCATTTTTGAACAATCTGTTGCTACCTTTTGGCCTCACTATTCTAATGTTTGGAAGAGATGTGGGGGTGATGCCTTATCTTCTATCAGATGATGGATATCTGTCTATAGCTTATTGCATATGGTTTTTAAGTTCAGAGTTTCTGGTGTGTTTTTTTTTTAATTCTGTACTAAGGAATAAAGAATCAATATTGAAACCTAGACTTTTTTACAAGGTAGCTGGAAACTGATGCAAGTATATCTCTCAGTTAATACATGGTGATGATTTCCATAACAAATCTGTACATTTAACATACATCTTTTGGAATTATTTGGTTATTTTAGTTATCTGAATTTAAAGATATTAAACACTCCGTTACAATCTTAGAGATTCAAGTTCACATTAGCATATTATGGTTTATGAGAAGTCAAGAAGTCCAGAGCCTTGTGTAACCTAGCCTGTGTAATCTAGAATTTCCCACATTTACTTGAGCCGCAAGCTTGCTTTTTGTTTATTTGTTCTGTTGTTGTTGTTGTTGTTGTTGTGTTAATAATCCCTAGTAACATACAAGGGAATCAACATTGAGAACCCATGTTATGGAAATCTCAAAGATCATTGGGGCATGGTGGGAGGAGGGACAGGAACACTTTCTCTGAAAATGGGGGATTTTCAATAAATTTAAAATAACTTTTAATGTTTATTTTTGAGGGAGAAAGAGACAGAGTACAAGCGGAGAAGGGGCAGAGAGAGAAGGAGACAGAATCTGAAGCAGGCTCCAGGCTCTGAGCTGTCAGCACAGAGCCCAACACACAGCTCAGACCGGTGAATCGTGAGATTATGACCTGAGTCAAAGTCAGATGCTTTACCAACTGAGCCACTCAGACGACCCTTCAATAAAATGTTTGAAAGATAATATGTTGCTATTATGGTTGTCAAGACTATAATAAAATATGTTAGATAAAACAGTATGAAAAAGCAAAGTCCCACAAAAGTAGTTAAAAAAAGGATGGCACTCTTTTATGTGGCAGATTCCCCAGAGTATAATACAGTTGGTTCATTTCCTATCATGTTTGACCTTGGGTAAAAATAACCATATTCTACAAAAATATGGTTTGTATAATAGGAGTTAGCACCAGGGGCAAAGTGAAAGGTGGAGTGAGCAAAAAAAAAGACGTGCTCACAGAAGAAAAGAAAAAGGGATTGTTGAATAAATCAGTGATACGGATTCCTGTTATTTGTTTAGACAAACTGGGAAAAATTAAATGAATTAGTGAATGATGCAGCAGTATGCAACAAGGAATTTATGCATGGCTATCACTGTGAAGGCAAAAGTCAAATGGCCTTAGTCTCTGGACTTTCTGTTTCTACAATTAACACCGTGATTGAGAAAAACAAAAAGAGAAAGATGAATGCGACACCCCCACTTTCATGTTCAGTGTTGACATGAAGAAATAAGGAGAAATGAAGGAACAATTTCATGACAGAACCTTGACCCAAAGCCCCACTCAGGCTTTTGAACTTGTGTGTGAAATTTCAAAATATCATATTTAATAATGTGTCAATGCATTTCCCCACACTTGATTGAAAAGAACACCTGCTTAAAGGTTGTAGAATGATTTAGCAGCACTGTGCCCTAGGAGATTCAGTTATTTTTACTTAACGTGCTTAGAACAGCAAGGTGTGGTGATTTTATCTTCCTGAGCCTTCGATATCTAACTGCTTGGCTATAAATCCAGGCTATAAACAGGAACTGTTTTGGGCAGTTTATTTAGTATTTTTAATTTTACTCTTTTCCTCACAGAGTTCTCTTTATAGGGTTGCTAAGAAGATGAAATGAGATAAGTATATAAATTGCATAGCATAGTGTCTGGAACATCATAAATGAGATGTTATTTTTAATAGGTATTATTATTTTGTCTCAGTTGATTGTACCTGGGAACTCATATTAATTTCTGAGCATCCCACTGAAAGAAAAATGGAAGCTGACTGGAAGACGTTAAGAGGAGAGAACAGAGGGGCGCCTGAGTGGCTCAGCTAGTTGAGCATCCGACTTCGGCTCAGGTCAAGATCTCAAGGTTCATGGGTTCAAGCCCCACATCAGGCTCTGTGCTGACAGCTAGCTCAGAGCCTGGAGCCTGCTTCAGATTCTGTGTCTCCCTCTCTCTCTGACCCTCCCCTGCTCACACTGTCTCTCTCTGTCTCTCAAAAAGAAATAAAAACCACAAATAAAATTAAGAGGAGAGAACAGAGATAGCCCCTCTGTCATAGGAGACATGTTTGCTAAAGTCAGAGACGTTAAGACTGAGGACAGAAGGCTCACTTACCTTCAAACAGAATCAAGCCACTTTAAATATTCTCAGTTTACTTATATATTTTGAGAGAGAGTGAGTGGGGAAGGGGCAGAGAAATAGGGAGAGAGAGGATCCCAAGCAGGCTCCGTGCTGTCAGCACAGAGCCCATCATGGGTCTCGATTCCATGGTTGCTGAGATCATGACCTGGGCTGATATCAGGAGTCAGACGCTCAGCCAACTGAAACACCCAGGCACCCCAGTAATAAAGCCATTTTAAACGGAGTGCACTTGATGACGAGGATGGTCCCATCATTGCATAATTTTAGTCTCAGGCATAGAAGCCTCTTTATGATTTATCACTGAGGAGATCCAAACCTTGAGTATGAAGGGATCTGAGACATCTAAGCAGCATTGGAAACCTGGTAGGTCAAGGTCCAAAGCGGGCAGAGAGTATTTCCCACACTTGGCTGTCCTGCATTTCTTCCTGCTTTAAAAAAAAACCCAAAAAACAAAAATAGGGGCACCTGAGTCGCTCAGTCGGTAGAGCGTCTGACGTTGGCTCAGGTCATGATCTCGAAGTTTGTGGGGTTGAGCCCCGCATCGGGTTCTGTGCTGACAGCCCACAGCATGGAGCCTGCTTCAGATTCTGTCTCCCTCTGTGTCCCTCCCCTGTTTGTGCTTTGTCTCTCCAAAATAAATAAACAATAGAAATTTTAAAAATAATAAAAAATTAAAAAAATAAGTAACAATAATTTTCTTTACAAAATTCAGTGGTATATGTTGTATGTTTTGTTGCCATGGACGATGCACACACACATATACACATATACATATAAATTTACTTAAGAATTCTACTCCACATAAAGTTAAGTTGTTCTAGTTAAAACCACACTGAGATACCACCTCATGCTGATCAGAATGGCTAAAATGAACAAATCAAGAGACTATAGATGCTGGCGAGGATGTGGAGAAATGGGCACCCTTTTACACTGTTGGTTGGAGTGTAAACTGGTGCAGCTGCTCTGGAAAATAGTGTGGAGGCTGCTCAAAAAACTATCCGTAGAACTCCCTTATGACCCAGCAATAGCACTGCTAGGGATCTACCCAAGGGATACAGAAGTGCTGATGCATAGGGGCACATGTACCCCAACGTTCATAGCAGCACTGTCAACAATAGCCAAAACATGGAAAGAGCCTAAATATCCATTACCTGATGAGTGGATAAAGAAGATGTGGTATATATATACAATGGAGTATTACATGGCAACGGGAAAGAATGAAATCTGGCCATTTGCATCAACATGAATAGAACTCGAGGGTGTTATACTAAGTGAAATAAGTCAGGCAGAGAAGGACAGATACCATATGTTTTCACTCATATGTGGAACAGGAGAAACTTGGCAGAGGACCGTGGGGGAAAGGAAGGGGGGGAAATAGTTAAGAAGAGGGAGCAAATCATGAGAGACTCTTAAACAAACTGAGGGTTGATGGGGGTGGGGGAGAGGGGAGAAGGGGTGATGGGCATGAAGGAGGGCACTTGTTTGGATGATCACTGGGTCTCATATGGAAACCAATTTGATGATAAATTATATTAAAAATAATAAAGTTAAGTTGTTTTAACAAGGTCAAGAATACGATGTTTATGCTGACTCATGATACATTTGCCTTAAAAATATTTGTGAAACAGAAATCTAATTTTATTTATTTTATTATTTCTTTAGTTGGGTGGTTGGTGGTTTTGAAAGCCATGGGGATGGTGTATAATGACCTGCTTATTGATAGGACTGGGCAGCTTTTCCTCCGGACTTCTGGGTGTGACTTCTGGGCTAGAAACCTTATCTGGAGGCATTGGAATGCCAAGCACATTTCTAAACTGTCTTTGTCTCATTCCTCCCATTGTTTTCCTTCGGTTTCTCATGTTCCTGCCTCAGAAAGTAATGGGTTTTGGGGCGCCTGGGTAGCTCAGTCGGTTAAGCATCCATCTGATTTTGGCTTGAGTCTTGATTTCACGGTTCATGAGTTCTAGCCCCACCTCAGGGTCTCTGTTGTCAGTGTGGAGCCTGCTTCTGATCCTCTGTCTCCCTCCTTCTCTCTCAAAAATAAGTAAAATTTTAAAAAATTAAAAGAAAAAAGAAAGTGATGGGTTCTGATGAAAGGTTGAGGAATAGGCATGACACTGTAGAACTCCAGTAGCCTTGGCCTGTATAAAACCGTTTATAAAAGATTCTAGGGGTGCCTGGGTGGCTCAGCAGGCCAAGCCTCCCTCTTCAGCTCAGGCCGTGATCTCACGGTTCGCGGGCCTGAGCCCCACGTCGGGCTCTGTACTGACAGCTAGCTCAGAGCCTGGAGCCTGCTTCCGATTCTGTGTCCCCCTCTCTTTCTGACCCTCCCCTGCTCGCACTGTCTCTCTCTGTCTCTCAAAAATAAATTTAAAAAAAAGATATTAAAAAAAAAAGAATTTTATTCTCTCCGAAAACAAAACCAAAAAAAACCCCACAAAAAACAAAAAACACTTCATTGTCGACCTTGGTATGACACATTTTCAAATTTAGTATTTCAGAAGAATTTTTTAAGGCCTATTGACTTGAATACTTATTTGTGAATATCATTTACTAATTATTTGGACAGAGATTTTAAAGAATGAAATAACAGGACTGATCTAATTATCTTAGTACCTTTAAGTAAATATCATTTAAACTGATCTATTAATTTATTCAACTTTTCCAAAGGAGTAAGATATCAGCAGGGATTTTCATATGGTGGAAAAGGCCAGGTTGTCAACTTTTGAAACTGAAATATATTATCGGTGGGAACAAAGTCTGAATGGAACATAGAGGAATTTTATTATCAAAGTCTCTCAGGCAATAAAAAAACTTTCTAAACTCAGTAGAAAAATATTGTAAAACTGAAACTTCCTAGCAACCACAGGGTCGTTAATTCTGACCATTTGGTCTGTGCCGTTTTAACCCATAAATAATGACTGAGTGGTTTAAATCTTATCTATAGAGAGGCTCACACAACAAAAAAAGGAAAAGGGAAGACTGAGCGGGAGAGGAAGGTGAAGACACACCTTAATTGTGATGCAAGCCTGCGGTGTATCCTGTGTACAAATAAACAGGCTTCAACACCTGCTCATGTGCGAGCATCTGCTTGAAAGCAACAAACATCTGTTTGTAATTTGCAGTGGGAGAGGGTGACAGTGAAGAACTGGCGACTGTCACAGAATATACAGCCTCGTTAAGTCGCTAAAAGGATCCAGAGGAGAGATAATGAATGGATACCCTGAGCCATGTGACTTCCACGTGATGAGGTGATAAGATACCTTGAATTTTCTTTCCAGGTTGCCATTAATATTTCTTTCCATTTGGAACCATCATTTATTGGGACTGAAACAGTAGAAAGCGCTTTCTGAAGGGAAGCTCTATTTAAAAGGGAGACTTCTGCCACACGGGTTTTTCACATCCATAAAGGTTAACAATTCTCTGTAGTTGATAGGGATATCCTAAACTGTAGCCTCCAGTGCCCAAGGCCAGGCCAGTTTGGAAAGAATGAAGGCAGCAGCAAGTGGAAATCAGAGTGGTGTTTGCTCTGAGCCCCAAGGCAGGTCAGACAGATTCCTCAGTATTCCTTCTCTGTTTCTAAACATCCTGGAGCTCTTGTGCTCCCTGAATGTTGTGATGGTGGTATTTTAGGCAGTAATTCATCATTTTGCCATGTGTCCTCTGGCGTCAGTACCCGTAAGTTTGGTAACATCCCCAAGGCTCGGAAGTTGGGGGAACTTTTTCCTGCATTTTCGTTTAAAAGGGAGATGAACACTGGGTCCTTGGAAGTCCCACTGCCCGTCTCTCTTTACCTTTTCTGCATTTTTCTGAGGATTTACATGCAAGCATTCCGCTTTTTGCTGGCCCCTGAATTCTGGAGTTCTAGAGAGGGATTTTGTCTTAATCCATCCTGGCCACTACAGCAAAGTCCTACAGACTGGGCAGCTTCTGAAAGCTGGAAGACAAGGATCAGGAGGTCAGGGTGATCTGGAGAGGGCCCCGTTCGGGCTTGCAGGTTTCCAGTCCTGCTGTGTCCTTACAGGGGGAGACAGCTGTGGGCTCTACATTTTAGGACCTCCGCTCCCATTCATGAGAGGAGTAGCCCTAAGCACCCTTCAAAGGTTGCACCTCTTCATGGCGTCACGTTGAGCGTTAGGATGATCAACATATTAATTTGGGGGAGACACACACATTCAGACCACAGCAGCTTTGTAAAAATAGTCCATTTACATGTTTTTCTGCATGGATAATGACAGTTTTTCTAGTTTTATATATTTAGTGAATTAAGTAACAATTCTCTGTTAGTTATTTTTGAATAAAATACTGTATTTAGATAGAAACATAAACAAGGGGTGCTTGGTGGCTCAGTCGGTTGAGCATCTGACTCTGGCTCGGGTCATGATCTCACGGTTGGTGGGTTTGAGCCCCGCATCGGGCTCTGTGCAGACAGCTCAGAGCCTGGAGCCTGCTTCTGATCCTGTGTCTCTTTCTCTCTCAGCCCCTCCCCTGTTCACTCTCTGTCTCTCAAAAATAATAAATAAATGTCAAAAAAAAGTTTAGAAACATAAACGAAAGAAAAGAAAGAAAATAATTAAAATTACTATATTGGGGCACCTGGGTGGCTCAGTTGGCTCAGGTCATGATCTCAGTGTGTGAGATTGAGCGCACATCGGGCTTTGGGCTAGCAGTGGAGAGCCTGCTTGGGATTCGCTCTCTTCCTCTCTCTCTGCCCGCCCCCTGCCGCCTGCCAATCTTTAAAAAAAAATACTGTGTTTAAATGACTGATAAAATCTCCAGATACTCAGGAGGGCTTAGTATGAATTGCAAATCACAGAGTATACCATTCCAATCAAACTTTCATTTGGAGTTCTCAAATTAAAAAAAAATGTTATTTAATATCTGATAAATTTGTTGGCAACATCTGTTTTTATAAACTTCAAGTTCTAGGTTTAGCATAGGTACCTGAATTAGATCAGCCTGAATTATTTAACGACTTCTTATTGCGTCGTTGTTATTTTATGAAGTGAGGAAAGTAGGGTAGATTCAGTGATGCCCTTGCTGTTTAAAAACAGAGGCTGTTACCCTGTGAATGGGGTACAAGGTTCCTATCTGCTGTGTCTTCTGCCTCATTTGTGGTTAGGCTTTACCTGTGTTTTAAACTTTTTTTACTGTTTATTTTGAAAGAGAGAGGCACAGAGGGAGAGAGAGAGGCACAGAGGGAGAGAGAGAGGCACAGAGGGAGAGAGACAGGTACAGAGAGAGAGGGAGAGATACAGAGAGACAGGAGAGAGAGAATCCCAAGCAGGCTCTGCAACACAGAGCCCAATGTGGGGCCCAAACTCACTAAACCGTGAGATCATGACCGGAGCAGAAGTCAAGAATTGGGCATGAAACCCACTGAGCCACCTGTGGCCCCGGTTTTACCTACGTACAGAGACTAGATTGAGAGCTTCTTGCTTGCATGAAGAGATTTTCGGAAAGTTCTCAGCATATACAA
>NC_043701.1:8554572-8646745 GCF_006229205.1 Suricata suricatta | reverse complement strand
TATATATATATATATATATATATATATATATATATATATATATATATATTTGTTCTGCACTTCGTAAACTAAATTTCTGTTTTCTAAGAAGTCAGACATTTAATGGACTTCTGTGACTCTAGAATATCATGGTGGCAGGAAGTCTAAAGAATTTAACTTTTCTATCACAATAGCGAAGTTTTCATCTAATTAACGTTTTAACATTTGTTTCCTGACAAAATGTAAAATAAAAACCCAGCCAAATAGAAAACTTTGAACTTAAAAAAAAAAAAAACAAAACTAAGATTTTTGTCTGGATAACATGCCAAAGAAGTTTAGCATGTAACGATAAAATGGTCGGAACAGCATATGAAGGCAGAACAAGATCCGTATTTCTCAATCAATTTCCCTTGCTCATTTAAAATACACTAAAAGTTAGAACACAGTAATACTTAGTTTCATTGTTAATTATAGTGAGTACAAGTAAATATCAAATGCATTCATTGTTCACTGCTTTCAGAACGTAAAGAGTAAGGTCAGCAATTATGCTCTTGCGTTTTGCTTAGGACTGCATGGACTGGGTGGGGACCCGTGCCCTGAACTGCGCAGGGAACGGCATGTACGTGGGGAACCGCGTGTTGGGAGGGAACGGCCATGTCGGAGTTCCTGCTGCGCATGCGTCGTCATAGGATGCTTTTCTGTGGATTGCACTTTTCATTTTCTATGTCTGGTTATTTATTATTTTAATATGTTAAATTATTTACACCTGATTTCTCTAACATTGACTGCTTTGCAAGGTTCTAAGGTAGTTATAAAGAATTTTTTTCTCCATTAAGTAGTATTCCAAAGTTATATTCTCCAGGTAGTGGAAAGTTTAAGCCCAACAACTGCAATTTAAGATGCATAATCTTAATTGAGTGAAATCATTTTGCCTGGAGCTGCCTTAAATCTCCAGTGTTAATTAGTTAAGTCCGTATTAATTTTTGTTCAGAGAAAAGTTAAAGTATTAAATATTTAATTTCTCATTATATAGTGTTGGTTGCTGGGATCGCATACTTGCATCTTAGGCAAATGCACGTTGTTTATCCTCTGCTCAGAAGACCACAGCCCTAAATAAGATACATAAGAATCCATGTACGTTCATCTTGCAGATGAGGTCCTTGATTATTTCAAGTAGCATCATGCTACCTTTTGAGAGTGGAAGAAACTCCACAGGAAATACATTGTATTCAGTGTGTTTAAATTTTGTTTTTACTACTCTTATTACCTATTTATTGAATACTTACTATAACTCGACATTTATTTACATGCTTTGTTATGTAGCTGTTTCCTTAAATATAATTTTAGCTCTGCTTTATAAATAAGAATATTTCAGATTTAGAGAAGTGAAATATCACACTCAGCATCGTCCAGCCCTTCAGTGGTAAGCACAGGATGTAAACTCCAGAACTCATACTCTGCAACATGCAACATGTTTATAGCTATGGCTTTGCTACTTGCGATAGACATCTAGTAAGCAAGAATTAGTCAGATTTTCTTTTTCTTAAGATTCTTCTTCTTATCCTCTCCTTTCAATTATTTCAGTTTCCAAGGGTATGCTTCATATCACTCTCCATATGAGAAAACCCTTTAAATCTTCAACTATGTATAACATAGTTGCCCTTGAGATTTGTGTCCCCCAAGTTAAGGCCACATTGTTTTACTCTGTTTGCTTGTCTAGTACGTAAATAGTCTAGCTAGTCAAAACCCCTGGCTATGCTGATACAAAAAGGATTTCTCTGGATGATTTCATTGCATGTTTGTTCCAACAGAGAAATTCCAGGCTTGAGTTGTTTCATATGGAAAAATAGTCAATACCCAATTTCCTCTCAGAACTTCATACTTGTCAAACATTTTCTAAACAAGGATTATCTGTATCTGGTCTCAAATGGCTACTCTTCAAAATCTCATTCCCTGCTGAGCTCTATAAAGGAAGGATATGATAGGATTTATAAACGTAAGTAAGCACACAGCGTCTAGAAATCTTAAGGGTGGATTGTACGGATAATGTAGCAACCCACACGCCGTGTGTCCTTGGCTAATGAGAATGTCACAATGCAACTACCTCAGACCTTTTTGTGTGCCAGAGTCCATCCCGCTGAGAAGTTAACATAAAGGTAGGTAGGTTTGCAACCCTCCAGAAAGCTCCCCAGTTTGAACAGACGTTCAACCTTCACTTCAGCATTCAAATCAAACGGGGGCCCTGTCTGCTGCTGGCTACCAGCTGGAGACTTCCTCATTCAAAGACATGTCGGTCATCATCTATCCTCTTACACATTAGAGCGAGGGAGAACCTAAAAATTACTGTACACGCAAGCTGTTTAGTTCCACCCCCTAAAGTGAATCTGAGAGGCATCCAAAAAAGGTATGAATGGCATTGAGTGGAAAATAAGATATAATTTCTGATACTTCATTACTACATGATGCAAAATAAGTTATTGGTGTGAAAATGACAAGTTGCTTAATTTTTTTAAATTTTTAATGTTTTATTATTTTTGAGAGAGAGACAGACAGAGTGAGCAGGGGAGGATCAGAGAGAGAGGGAGATACAGAATCCGAAGCAGGCTCTAGGCTCTGAGCTGTCAGCACAGAGCCCAACGTGGGGCTCAAACCCACAAACTGTGAGATCATGACCTGAGCTGAAGTCAGATGCTCAACTGACTGAGCCGCCCGGGTGCCCCAACAAGTGACTTTAAAGTTTCTCGGTCTGTTTAGTGCTGCAGAAGATACTCCTCATTATTAATCCATGTTCTGCCAAACCTCTTTCGGATCCTGTTTCCCAGCTCTTACCTGGTGCTTATAGCTACTTACAATCCTGCAATTTTTTAATTAGTTTTTTTTAAGTTTATTTATTTTGAGAGAGAAAAAGAGAGCATAGGCAGGGGGCGGGGGTTGGGCAGAGAGAGGAAAGAGAGAGAATCTCAAGCAGGCTCTTGAGCCTGATTGTGGGCTCGAACTCACAAGCCGTGAGATCATGACCTAAGCTGAAACCGAGAGTTTGATAGATATTTGCCTGACTGAGTCACCCACGGGCCCCAGAATCCTGCAATTTTAGATCCAAACAAGAAAGCATGTCCAAAAGTGACTCTAAATCAGTCTTTGCCCTCACATAATAAATTACATTTCCTATACTGAAGGCATGTTACCTTTTAAAATGATTTTTAAAATGCTAAATGCCAGTGTTTAAATACTAAATACCAGTGTTTAGCTTTTCTGGCTTATCAGTCTATAGAAGTACTTTTGTAGCAGTTGGAAATTTGTCAGGGGTAATTTTCCCATAACATCTGATTTCATACTTACTTTGCTTAGAAAATGAAAATTACGTGATTTTTGTGCTGAAAGTAACATAGCAGTTTCATGTGGCTTTATTTTAATTGAACTTTAAAGATTTTGGGGGGAAGTAGGCAGTGATTCATCTTTGTATCAGCCTTCTTCAAGTAATTGCTACGTGATAAAAATGAAGGCAGTTCATACGATTAAAGGATCCTCAAAACAACTCTGAAAAATGGATTATTAGAATAAAAAGCAAACACAAAAATGATGATTTGAGAGTTTTAGTAAATGCCTCTCAAAATAAGGAAGAAAATTAGAAGACCAACCCAGATTCTCCCGGAAGCCAAGCCCAGACTATTATTATCGGCTACTTCGTCCCTTCCGGTCTGCTGGCCAGTCCCCCATCAGTCTATGTTTTGTCTTAACATTTGATGTTTGGTTTATTAAACACCGACAATGGAGAAGTACCCAAAATGTTTATCTATTGAGATCATATTTAAGAAGGCTAGACTTGCCGAAGAGTTATGTGATGATAGATTTATTAAAATGTAATTAATCTACCTCAATGAGGGCAAGAAATTTTGTATGCTTTAGTCACAGCTTTTCCCCCATTACTTGGATCAGTGACTGAATAATAGAAGGAAATCAGTAATATGTGTTGAATAAACTGAATGTTTGTGATTTACCAAATGACACACTCTTACCTCAAAAATGTGCTAAAAATCACCCCCAGGAAATAACAGGCCACTAGAGAAAACTGGGAAATTAACTCAGTTGATAGTACTAACTGTCAAATATGACTTGATTCAGAATAATATGAAATAATGACCTACACCTAAAATTCTGGGCTGTAAGCAACCTCAAACCTTCCAACGAAAGGGTGTCTGACAGATGTAACTTCTGTGTGTGATCAATGCTACAATATATACCCCCAAAGAATTAGTGGAGATCTGGAGTCATTTTCAGAATGGCCTCAACTTATCCTTGAGTTGTAAAATGTCCATTACTAACTGACTAAAATGTGGATTTCCAGAAAGAACTAATTTTTTTATAGGATCTCATGTGCAAGAAATGAAAGCAATTTTTATGCTTTTCTCCACTAGGTAATAGCATTGGCATTATTGGCATCCCCCTAAGATATTTTCTTTTATTTTGTTATATTGCAATAATACTGTTTAGATGTTATGAAAAAAACTACAAACGAAAGTAAGACAATGACAAATCATAATAGCAACGGCTGAACTTTTTCAAGATTATATAAATCTGATTTAGAATTGGGATTTTATGGTAACACTGATACTTTAACTGGCGATAGAATATTGAAAGTGACCCATGTCAGGAAGCAAAGGAGAAAATTTAGGTCACAAAAACTCAAGTGCATTAATCTTGCTTTTAAAAAGTAGTTTTCAGGAGCGCCTGGCTGGCTCAATCGGTGGAGCATGTGACTCTTGATCTCAGTGTTGTAAGTTCGAGCTCTGTATTGGGTGTAGAGATTGTTTAAATAAATAAAACTTAAAGAATAAGTAAAAAATAGTTTTTGAGGGTTAAAGTGTAATGTAATATATTATAGTAAATGTAAAATTAATGGCTGTTTTTGCGTAAGAAAATGGTTTGTTTGAATCTTCTAATTTTATTTTATCTGAGACAATATTTTTTTCTCAAACAAGATGAGAATGATATTTATGTTAAAAAAATAATTATTATTTTGTTCTGTTGAACACTAAGGTACAGAGGAACTAAGGATCTAAGAAGATAGCCAAATAATAGTAGCTTTGTTCAAGCTTGCTTTGTCTTTTCCCAGTACTTCCTTTCTTTTTGTACACAGAAGATGAGGCAAGAATTGATAATATAGGGGCATCTGGGTAGCTCAGTTGGTTAAGCGTCCAACTTTGGCTCAAGTCATACTCTCAGGGTTTGTGAGTTCAAGCCCCGTGTTGAGCTCTGTGCTGACAGCTCAGAGCCTGGAGCCTGCTTCAGATTCTGTGTCTCCTCTCTCTGCACCTCCCCTGCTCGTGCTGTCTCTCTCTCTCTCAAAAAAAAAAAAACATTAAAAAATTTTAATTAAAAAAATTGATAATGTAGAATGTTTTTGACTTTAAGGAGTTCGCAGTCAAAAAAGCGGGTCTTATGCATAAGTAACTGTAATGTAAGGATGCCTTTGGCAACAGTGACCAATGAGAGAGTGATCTGGGAAAACAAGATTTCTCTCCCCTGCCAACAAGCCTGCGCTGGATCTCCAGTGCGTGGGTACTTTGCTGTCCTGAGGAATCTACCATTGGGTGTCTTCAAGGAAAGATTTCACCATAGTAAAGTCAGTTAAAACTTCCCAAAGGTTTCAAGATTCTATTTTGCCAACATGTTTTGTCTTTTGCATGCCATGTAAATGAACGTAAGTCTTCTCTGTTGCCGAGTTATATACAAAGGCCACCAGGTGGATTTTCTCTAGAGGATACTTTGAGATGACCTGACTTAAAATAGAGGTTATGTTATCATTTAAATTCACTGTGATCAGGCTTGGAAGGCACCCCAAAGACATAGGTTATCATCCTGGAGAACGCTGTAACTGCTGATCATAAGAGACGTGCAATAGATATTAAGATGCTACAGGGAGAGAAAGTAAACAGTGATTTATAACATGAGCCTCGATTTGAAAGTCACAGGGGCGGTCGCGCAGAACCGCAGGTGCTGATTTGTGATCGAGGTGTTTCCCACATGGACAACCAGGATGCCTCATCCACAGTGGGGAACAGCACTGAGCTACTAACATAATGTTGGCTGAGATTTTCCCAAGCATCGCGGAGACCATACTGTTCCGAACAATTCTTTTTTTTCATCTTTTTAAAATTAATTAATTTTTTACTTTACATACGAGTTAGTTAGCATCCAGTGCAACAATGATTTCAGTAGAATCCAGTGATCCATCCCTTACGTATAACACCCAGTGCTCATCCCAACAAGTGTCGTCCTTAATGCCCCTCACCCACTTAGCCCATCCCCCACTCACAACCCTCCAGCAACCCTCAGTTTGTTTTCTCTATATGAGTCTTTTATGTTTTGTCCCTCTTTCTGTTTTTATATTATTTTTTGCTTCCCTTCCCTTAATGTTCACTGGTTTTGTATCTTAAATACCTCATGTGCATGAAGTCATATGATATTTGTCTTTCTTTGTCACATTTCCTTTTTTTTGCAGATTTTATCAAATATAATTGGGTCTGAGAATAATGCAGAATGAACTTTTACTCTATGTAAAAAGAAAAAAAAGGAATTGATTTTCTTGCCTTTCTTTTAATTTTCCAAATAGCTCTGTAATAGCCTCCTTTTGAAATATATTGAATACTCCTTTAGAGATAAGTAGGTGAGTCCATGAGATCTTGTTCTCTCTTCCTTTACGTTTCTGGGACCTCATTATCCTGTTGTGGAGATGTGATCCCCACATGGGGCTCTCGGAGTTCACCAGCATGTAGGTGATAATTGAAGCATGATAGTAGATGAAGTCACTGCTCAGGTGCAACGTGTCAAGTGAGAATTAAAGAAAATTAAGAACAGAGATGCGAGAAACTTGCACTGAAAAACGGACAAAAGAGCAAGCCAAATAGTCGACAGAAAAGAAGCAGGCAGCCGGGAAGAACCATGGGAGTGTGGGGTCCCGGAACGGAAGGTGGAGCATCTCAGAAAAGAAGTGGAAGTCAGGTAGGGACGACTTCTGGCGCCTTTGGAATTCCCAGTTACATTATTTCACTGTACTTAGAGCCACTCTGGAGCCCAGTGGGAGATATGGAAGCTGCCCCGGGATTGAGTGAACCGAGTGAAGGATGAGAATCTGAGGTTAGGGGCCGGCAAAGAAAGGACACATGACTTATAAGCAGAGTGGGGGGGGGGGGTCTCAACAGTTAGGTTTCCTTGGTTGACAAATGGCTGGAACTCTTTTAAACGCATAGAACAAGAGAAATGTTTATGAAACAGTGGGACAATAATAAGTGTTTTTAACCAGTCCTCCTATTGGGTGACAAGACTGATCTGGTTCTTGCTGTATTCGTATTTTTTCATTCTTCAGGATAAAGTAACTTACATAAGTATCGTTTCGTTTAGCATTACTTTGGAATGAGTTCAGGCTGTATGCTTTACTCATGTGCCTTTTGTTGTGAATGACGTAACCCTTTGAAATTAAATTTAGAAAAATACCCTAAACACATCATGACCTATATTGATGAAGAATTGTGTAATGTTTTCCTGATACAAAAGAGCTGGCTTTACAATAATAATTTGGAAATGAGGTCCCTTTTTTTGTGAATGCATTTTTTGGTTTTGTTTTAATTTAATTTTTTAATATAATTTGTCAATCAAAGTGGTTTCCATACAACACCCAACGTTCGTCCCAACAAGTGCCCTCCTCAGTGCCCATCACCCACTAGGCAGTATGTGTGTCTTCTATATGTTTGTAGCTAGATTAGAAATCTATATTTATGTAACAAGTTTAATGTTGCCCCTCACTGCCTAACTTTCCATAACCATTTTTGTAAGATAGAACATTTCAAAATGATTAATAAATCATGAAAGTGCTGATAGAGGAAAACTGAAATAATTTGTTAGGCTTCATTTTCTTATTTTTCAAAGCAAAACAGCCTAACTCACAGGCTTTGGAATGAAGAAGCAAACCAAACACACTTGTTTAAAATTACGGCTCCTCGTTGTTACGCTGATTGGATTATGTAAGACCCCTGAGTTTCAGTTGTCTAATCTCTAAAGTGTGGATCGTTAAACTCATTGAGTTGTAGTACATTTAAGTTAGGCAATGCTTAGGAGTGTGCCTAACACATAGTGAAAATAGCGGAAAAATATTTTCAGCTCTAAGTAACAGAACACCCAACGAAGTCTAGCTTAAACAATCAGAATGTATTTGCTCACGTAGTTTAGAAGGGGGAGCCTAGGATTCCTGGTCCCTTTCTTGTAGTCCTACATTCCTTCCTGTCCTTTGTCTTCAGGTGCCTCCTTCATAATGGCTAGTTACAGAAATCTGTCTGCAAGTCCTCACGCCCCATCATTCAGAAGAGAGAGCATAAGGGCTGTTGTCAGAGTAAGGACGCTTCTTATTCTAGAAGCTGTCCCTGAGCCCAGACTTCTCTGTGGGTCTAAATGACCCGATTTAGATCACATGCCCAATGTTTCCCCAGGGTTACTGAGATATTGACATACATCACTGTGTAAGTTTAGGGTGTATTGCCTAATGGTTCGACTTACACATAAAAGGTTGTGAACTGATTACCACCATTAGCGTCCATCATCTCATATAAATACAATAAAAAGAGAAAGCAAAATGAAAAGGAACTTTCGCCCTTGTGGTGAGAACTCTTAGGATTTACCTCTTAACAAGTATCATATGTATGACAGCAGCGTTGGCCAATGTCATCGTGCGAGCATTGTACTCCTAGGACTTATTTATCTTGTAACCCCACATTTGCACCTTTTGAACACCTTCGTCCAGTCCCCTGCCACCTCTGATACCACAGATCTGATCACTTTTTTATATGAGGTTTTTTCTTTTTTTAGATTCTACACATAAATGAAATCATACAGTATTTGTCTTTGTCTGTCTATTGCACCTAGTATAATCCCCTCAATGTCCCTTCATTCTCCGAGAAAGCAAGTGACAGGATTTTCTCATTTTTTAATGGTTGAATAATCCATTGTGTGTGTGTGTGTGTGTGTGTGTGTGTGTGTGCATGTGTGCTCTCACAACTTCTTGACCCATTCATCTGTTGACGGACATGTAGGTCATTTCCATGTGTTGGTTATTATAAATAATGCTTCTATGAACATGGGGGTGCAGATATCTTTTTGAATTAGTGTTTTCATTTTTTTTAAAATACATTCCCAGAGGTGAGATTGCTAGATCTTTGATAGTTCTGTTTTTAGGTTTTTGAAGACCTTCCATACTGTTTTCCACAGTCACATGACCATTTTTGAAGCAGTCTCTTGTTAGGAGTAAGCTATGGACAAACACTGGCTGATGTTCAGAAACAAATTATTGCAAAGTTTAGGGGATTATCCTTTGTCGTATCAGGGTCACTTTTAGAGCTGGGGGTTAGGGTGTGGTCCCTGGAATCACCATAGGAAAGAGAGGAGGACCTTGAAAAAAAAATAGGTTGATTTGGAAAGCATGGTGGGTGGTGGTTAAGCATCTACATAATAACATTACTCACCTTGTCTTGGGCCACAAATCTTTCCCACCAAAAAGTGAAGCCAGGGAGCAGGGCCCATCTGAGTTGATGTTAGGCCACATAGTGGGTCAGAATATTTAAGTGGCCTTGAGATTCTTGGCCCAATGCCCGTCTTAGTGACTTTTCCCTACCCTCGTCACTTGTTTTGGAACTGGAATATTAAATGAGGTGCTAGAATGAAGTGGGGAACATGTGCAAATGCTTTAAAATATATGAAGTCAAACAAAAAGGTAAACTGATTTCATGGATATGCCTTTATTATACACATTATTCTCTTCCTAGTGCCAAGTTATTTTAGGGGGCCGGAGTTGAGAATGAGGGGTGAAATTGACAAGTTATTGAAGACAGGTCTGGAAATTGTGCTCCCATCAGGTTACGTACCCACACACTAATCTCACATACAATGTACCAGAAGAAAAAAAAGGTCTCCTAAGACTTTAACATATGTTTTTGCAAAGACAGGAAAGGAAAGCGTGTGCGCATGTGTGTGTGGGGGGGGTGTGCATGTGACACAGAGCACTTTAAGTTAGAGCATCAGCTTTAGGAAATTAGTCTGATTGTATGAACAGTTTCCTCACTATCAAATACTCCAGACCCTGTCAAGATTTCACATTTCACCTTAATTTTCATATCAAGGCTGGACTCTGTGTTGTGAGAGCAGTATTTTAATTAGTTTACTAAGTAAAGTAATGCCTACATTTTAATGATATGATAAACCAGTCTTCATGCTAGGAATATGGAAATGAGAAAAATAAATTTTCTACCCCCAAGGAGCTGGCAGTCTAGTTAAAAAATATTTTTATCTAATGATTAATTTCCATATAATACAATAAGTAGTATTAAAAAAGGCATCCACGGACCCAGAGAAGGGGGGCTGGCATGTAGCATTCCATCATATCTACCGACATGCCTTCTTTGGTGACGTCAAATCTTGTGGAAGCAAAAAGCCAACTGGAAGAAACACCTAATTCTCATTAAGTGGCTTTAAAATGTAAAACTTGGGGCACCTGGGTGGCTCAGTTGGCTAAGTGGCTGACTTCAGCTCAGGTCGTGATCTCATGGTTCATGAGTTTGAGCCCCGCATTGGGCTCTCAGCTGTCAGTACAGAGCCTCCCTCAGATCCTCTGTCTTCGTCTCTCTCTGCCCCTCTACTCGCTCCCTCTCAAAAATAAATCAACATTTAAGAAAAAAATGTAAAAATTTAAATGAGCAGCGAATGAGTTTACAAAAATACACACACACAGCTGTGGTACCTTATGAATGATTACAGTATTCTTATTGTTACTTTAAAAAAAATTCTATCATATGTCAAAATAGGATTTTGTTCATAGCAAAAATAACCCTGACAATTATTTTTAAAGAGATTGGGCCCAGAGTGCTTGGGTGTCTCAGTCAGTTAAGCATCTGGCTCTTTGTTTCCTTTCAGGTCACGACTTCACAGTTTGTGGGTTGGACCCCCACATCAGGCTCTGAGTTGACACAGCGGTGCTCTGTCTCCCTGTTTCTTTACCCTCCCCTACTTGCTCACTTCGTCTTTCCAAAGTACAAATATATATGTATTTGAAAATGTGCCCTTTGCTGGAAAAATCGTAATGCACATGAACACGCGGGCTAAGACCCAGCAGGGTTAAATGCCGATAATGAGCTCAGCTCTGATGGTCAGCGAAGACATTCTTCCACGTAGGAACTGCCATCAACTTCTCAGACTCTCATCACAGATCCTTGACATTGCCAAATTGCACTTACACTGGTGTCCTAACCACTATTTTTATCACAAGTGTATGCTTTATCCATGATCTAATTTCCTTTTCTCTGCTAACATAGCATTTTATGAAGCCTTTTTACAGCCTCCCACAAAATAACTTTTATTAACCTAATGCAATCCTGCAGTGAAGTATTCAGGCGGGGACTCCCTGAGGTGACCATCCCTATGATCTCTGGCGGCTGAGTGGACAGCCCTTCTTTGACTATAGGCTGTGATTGTGGACACCTGAGTGACTTCGCATTGTCAGCTGTCAGGTGGATCATGCCGCCTGAGTAGTGTTTCAGTCCTGGGATTTAAGTTTTTGTTCCTTCCTTCCTCCCTCCCTGCCTCTCTTCCTTCCGAGAGTGAGAGCAGGAGAGGGGCAGAGAAAGAGAATCCCAAGCAGGTTCTGCATTGTAAGCCTAGAGCCCGATGCAGGGCTCAAACTCATGAACCGCAAGATCATGCCCTGAGCTGAAACCAAAAGTCAGATGATTAACTGACTGAGCCACCCAGGTGCCCCTGAGTACTGTGATTTAAAAGCACATATTTGAAAGTAAAAACAACCATATGTGTGTATATCTATATATCTATATTTATACCTATTTCTCTCTATATATATCTGTATTTATATGTTAACTTTCTCTGATGAACACTAATTATATATAATATGATTTACATATATATACACACACTGTATCTATGTAGGTACATATTAATGGCATTAGAAAATAAATATATTAAGTCCAATCTTAGTTCAAGTTGCTGTACAGAATACTCTAGGGAGTCAGATATAAACTACACACTGTCTATCCTTCCGGATGTTTTCAATAGGCAGACTTTGATGTGATTTATTTAATTTGGTGTGATATTATTTATTATTGCTTGGGTAAGGATGAACTCAACTATTTCTGGATGTTTCTGGAGTTTGTTAAGATGTATGGAAAGGTCACATAGTTTTTAATTAAAATTTCTTAATGTTTATTTTTGAGAGCGAGAAAGAGACAGAGACAGAGACAGAGAACAAGTGGGGGAGGGGCAGAGAGAGAGGGAGACAGAATCCAAAGCAGGCTCCAGGCTCTGAGCTGTCAGTGCAGACCCTGATGCGGGGCTCAAACCCACGAACCTTGAGGTCATGACCTGAGTCAAAATCAGACACTTTGCTGACTGAGCCACCCAGGTGCTCCTGGAAAGGCCTCATAAGTTTATGAGTTTAGAGTAAGTCATTAGGAGAACACAGTACTCATTCTACAGTTCATAGATTGGGCATTTTAAAAATTCTGCTATTTGATCTTTGGAATACCAAGAACTAAATCTACATGACTAGAAATAGAAAAGCATTTTAAACTATCCTTTTATGTCATTGTAAGATGTATTTGCTGAAGTGCATTTTTCACCAAAAGAAAATTTGTACAGGTGTTTGTTTATATGTATAAGTACATATTACATGTAAATATACATGTTTCTGTACATGTGTATGTATAACTTATATGTATATTTTATGTAATTTTGAACCAATGATCATCTGAGTCCTTTTTTTTATATAGAAACTGATGTGAAGTCATATGTTTTAGTTGCTAGATTATGGAATTTTTAGTGATCCACAATATGGACCCCTTCATAGTTCAATTATAAAATATTGTTTCAACATAATCCTTAGGGGTCAGGCATCAGTCTCCAGAGAAACACAACCAGTAGACTATCTAGTGATACATAGAAAGAAATGTTGTAGGGGGTTGGCTCACATGATTATGGAGGCTGACAAGTCCTACGATCTGCCAACTACAAGCTAAGGCCCAGAAAAGCAGGGATGTAGTTTCAGTCAAGACCTGAAAGTCAAAGAACAAAGGGAGCCAAAGATATAATAAGTCCTAGTCCATGTCCGAGGGGCCATAGAGTCTGGAGTGTCATGTCTGAGAGCAGAAGATGGATATCCTAGCTCAGGCAGGGAGAGCACATTCATTCTTCCTCTGCCTTTTTGTTCCATTCAGGCCCCTAAGGATTTAGATAATGCTTACCCATTGGAGATGGCGATCTTCTTTGCTTAGTCTACGAATTCAAATGCTAATCTCTCCCAGACACACTGAGAAATCATATTTTTCCAGTGCTCTGGGGGACCCTTATGCCAGTCAAGGGAACACATGAAATTAACTGCCGTAGTCACCTTATTCAATGTGTTTCTTCCTTCCCTTTTAGCCATGTGATCATTGTCTTTCTAGTAATGCAATTGGTAGTGGATGGAGGAACTATTATACAAAACAGGTATGTTAGGGCGACAGGAGCTGTTGTAAAAACCAAGTCCCAAGATATATAATGAAAGAATGCAGTGCATGCTTATTTCTCACCCAAATGAAGTTTGAACGTATGTACCTGGTTTACACAGGGAACCAGAATTTTCTCTGGGTTCCTCTGCATCCAGATGGAAGATAAAGAAGATAAAGAGGAGAGCACCACATTAGGAAAGGTTTGTGGGAGCCAGTTCTAGAAGAAATGTGTGCCATTTTCACTCACCTTGCTTTGGCCAGAACTCAGTTTCTTGGCTGTGTCTAACCACAAGTAGACTGAGGGATGTATTTTAGCTGGAAGGTGCCAGGAAGAAAGGAGAACAGTCTTATGGGATTTGACATCTACCTCACTCTCTGGCTTCATTTACCTGCATGTCTTCTTTTCACTGTGTGTTCTACCTATCTTGACCTTCCCTGCCCCCCTCCCCGCTTTCAGTTTCTAGAAGTCACTACAGAGCCCTTACACAGGTTGTTCCTTCTACAAGCAATGTTTTTAACTTCACCTAATTTAGCCAGCTCACTTCTATTTTTCATTTAGAATTTTTTTTTTTATTTTTCAGAGATGCCTGCTATAGTCTCTTAGGATGCCTCATTATTGTTATCCATAAAACACAGTTTGTAATATTTGTAATATTACTTAACACGTTTATCTCCCCAACTAGTCTGTAACCCCCCTAATGGTAATGACTGTGCCTGTCCACCTTTCATTTTACCACAGCACCTATTGAAGAGCCTAGAGCATGAAAAGTATTTGTTTAATCCACTCTGTGTCTTCCAAAGAGTACTCCCATACCATGAGGCCTTGGCCACAGAAGCAAAACTACAAATTCTTCAAAGCAACTCTTTGTGACTTTTAAAGGTTCAAAATAGGTTGTGAATGTGTAGCTTAAACTGTGTCATTGGATATCGAGGTGTATAAAATAATTGAGAGAATGGTCGAGAATATCTAACTGAAAATAGTTGTGGTATTTTAGCACTCTCTTTGTAAAACCTTCATCAGACTCTTATTTGGCTGCCATGAGTGCCAATGCTTGGGATATAGAACAGTTAGTGTGTTTTTACACTGACTATGATAAGTAGAGGAGACTGCCTCCATCTTTCTTCAACACTGATGACTTCATTGCCTTGGGCTTTTTCATTGGCTCCTTGTTTACAGTGCAGCGTTTATGCCCAACTTCTCCCCAAGGTACACTTCCCTGGTTTTCCTACTTTTCAGCTGGCCCTTTGTGGATCAGCTGCTTTCACAGATCACCTCTTGTGAACAAGTAAACTGCTCCAAATCTATGATTCTAGCACTGTCTTCTATTTTGAATCTTGAGTCTGCATTTCCTTTGCTGATCTTTGCTCAGAGATGTTCTGCATCCACCTGAGATGTAATCTGCCCCAAATTACATTCAGGATGACTGTCTTCCCTTCTCTCCTCTCTACATCGCCTCTACATTAATTCATGGTATCAACATCCACCCATTGTCAAAGCCAAGAAAGGAAAATCTAGAATCATTTTTCATCTGCTCTGCACATTTGCCATGACCGAGAGAAGGGAGCGTCCAATTCTGAGCCCACAGTGCCTGCTTCGGTCAATGGTGCCAAGTCAAACCCGGCGATTGTGCAATCTGGATGTGGATAGGAAGCCGGTGCCAGTGTTATTCAGCAGGATAGAAAATCTTCGTGGCTTGGAAGGCTCCCAGGCTCCTACAGAGAAAGTTCATTCTGGGCTGGGGATCCCTGCGGCAGCTGGGCTGAGATGGGTGCCCAGGAGGAGAGTATCTGTGAGAGAATGGTCTCCAGAAAACAGCAAAACAAGAGGCTCACAGGAGATCTGGCCAGGGCTGTCACAGAAGAGCTCCCCATAGATATTTGGTTAGTGCTTACACTCCCGTCTTTGGAGCAGGTGGTACCAAAGGCACCACACACTGCGTGGCTGTTTGCTTTCCTGCCGGCTGCCAGAGTCCATAGAAAAGCTGCTGTGTTTGCAGGGGTGTGTGCCCGGGTCTCTGCACCATATGTACAAGCCATGTGTTGCTCTACTTCCGAAGAGTTCAGCCATTCCAGAGATTACTTCTAGTGCATGGGGAAGAAAAAAAAAACACATAAAAACAAACACCTTCAAATTCCTATGTTCTGGTGCAGAAAAAATTTGTTGGGAACAGACAGGGACCAATGAGGGAATTATTCAACCTAAAACTCAAAAAACAATCCCCCAAGTTGAAGTGTGTGAGAAAGCACAGTCTGCCATTTAGAGCAAAGATACCCTTACCGCCCCAGACCAGAACTGCTGCCTCCTGCAGGTCAGTACCTCCAATTTCACCTCCTTCCCTCATTTGTATGGGTGCATTTGCCTTGTCTGTTAGCGCCATGCACATGGACGTGGACATGTTGGTCTCTGGCTGGTAGTGCCCTCAGAATCTTTCTTCCTCAGAGCTTATGCCTTCTTTGTACATTCATACAACTTTGAGTTAGATTATTAATATGTTTAGATGATTGGAGGGATTTTGATGAGTCTTATAAACTTTAAAATAGAGTTTTCAGAAATAATACTCATAAAGTCAATAGCAGATAGGTGTGTCTTGATAACATGGATCTATAATCAATAATTTTAAAAATGTATCCATGGGGAGAGTCCTAAAGTAGGCCAGGCCATTAGTAACCAGATTGCAGTTGGGAAGTCAGTAGCTGCTTTGCATATCTGGTTAGTACCTAACAAGCCCCTCAGGTTTCTGGGGCTCCCTCATTAGGGATGGAGATGGGGACTCACAGTGTAGGGTTGAATTAAGAAGAAAAGCATTTAATTGGAAATTTTGTATATGAATGGAGAAACCTAAGTCTGTTGTTCGAGTCAAAACTCTAGTCTTAGGCTTTAGGGGCACCTGGATGGCTCAGTTGGTTAAGTGTCCAACTTCGGCTCAGGCCATGATCTTGTCTTTCATGAGTCTGAGCCATAAATAGGGCTCTGTGCTGACAGCTGAGAGCCTGGAGCCTGCTTCAGATTCTCTCTCTGTCTCTCTGTGTCCCTCCCCTGCTCATATTCTCGCTCTCTCTCTCTCCGAAATAAACATTACAAAATTTGAAAATCCTCTATTATCATGCTTTTACAACAATAGTATTCAACACTTCCTTTTCTTCTTTGGTATAGTTGACACACAATGTTGCATTAGTGTCAGGTGTACAACTTAGTGGTTTGACAAGTTTGTGCATTATGCCATGTTCACCACGAGTGTAGCTACCAGCTGTCCCGTTACATCACTGTTACAGTATCATTGGCTGTATTCTGTATTCCGTGCCTTTTATTCCAGTGACTTATCCATTCATGCCTGTATCTCCCTCTCCCCTGCACCCATTTTGCCCAACCCTCCAACGCCTTCCCTCTGGAAACCATCAGTTTGCCCTCTCTATTTAAAGTTCTGATTCTCCTTTTTGTTTGTTTATTCATTTGTTTTATTTAGATTCCACTTATGAGTAGAATTATATGGTATTTGTCTTTCTCAGTCCTATGTCACATTATCATGGTACTCTGGAGGTCCGTCCACATTGTCTCAAATGGCACCATATCATCCCTTTTAATGGCTGAGTAATATTCAAGGTCTTTTAAAGTTGGACTTCAGTCTAGTTGTAGAGCTTTATCTGCCAATCCTCACCGCCACCTCCTCGGCCATGTCAGGCAGGTTCGCTGATTTTCTCACAGATCAAAGATCAATGTCTGGCTTGTGGTAAGTGTTAACTGTTTTAGATTGTATGAAACATTAAAACCAATCGGTGCCTTTATATTTCTCTTTGTATCTCTGCTTATGCTATTTCTCATTTGTAAAGCCTTTCCTTTCTTTGTTCTCCTTCTTAAGTTTTGTTTATTTCAACAATCTGTTTTAAGTGTCACTTCCTAAATGAAGTCTTTGTAGCTGTTCAGGGCTCACTTGGATACATAATCATTTCTTCTTCTGGGCTTTCACAGAGCTGTTTTTAGTTTGTACCCCTAGTTGTCTACCATACAACTTACTGACTAGTGTTTCTCTCTCCCCCTCCCTCTCTCTCTCCATAACACACACACACGCACACACACACACACACAGTTATTGGCATACCAACATCCTTGAGTAAACACATTAACCTTGCTTTTTGTTTTGTTTTCATCTCAGCAACTTAAAAATCATCTTAATTCTAGAAGCTGTTTTGTAAACAATTGACATGAAAAGTGACTTTCTCTTATAGTATTAATTAGCTGTTAAGAAAATTTTATGCCCACTTTTTAGTAGCCATTGGTGGCTCAAAGATACTTCAAAAATTTTTAATGTTTATCTTATTTTTCAGAGAGAGAGAGACAAAGTGTAAGCACAGGAGGGGCAGAGAGAGAGACACACACACACACACAATCTGAAGCAGGCTACAGGCTCTGAGCTGTCAGTGCAGAGCCCAATGTGGGGCTCAAACCCACAAACCATAAGATCATGACCTGAACCAAAATCCAATGCACAGATACTTTAAAATAGCTTAAATGTCGAATCCTCTACAATGTTGTGTTTTCACATGTGATTTACTCATTCTAGTAAATGAGAAGAGAATATGTTGCACATGAAAGTCCAAAATATTCTGGTAAATGTTTAACATCTGGGTTCTTCCACCTGAACATAAAAGTACTGATTTGAAGTCTTTGCTGATTTCTGTAGTGTGACTTCTTCTATCATGGTAGGTTCCTAATTACCAATGTGGCTTTACTGACCCTTGAGTTCAGAAGAGATGTTCAGTGACACATCATCACATAGTATCTCCACATAGAGATACACTAGATGGAAATACCCTGAAGCGCAAGCATAATAGTGGGCCATGCCTTGCGATTCCTGAAAATTTAGCTGTTGGCTCTCAATCACTGATATGAGTTGGCTCTGGCACACTTCCAAGAGTCACCCCAAGAATGTAACAGAAATACTAATTTCCTTATCAATAAGTTTTTTTAAATTAATTGATTCTAGATCAGTGTTAAGAAGATACATGCTATACAACTATTTATTTTATTGGTATTATTCCTAAACACTGCTATTTAAAAATGTTGTAAGAATTATCACAATCTCCATGACAATTATCCAGACCTATTAGTAATCTAGTTATTGAGTCATATATACAAAGAAGTCACATCTGGATAAAAATATATAATAGGGTTTAATACATGGAATTACAATGAGCAAGAATAGTATTATTCTTTAAGAGGAAGATTAAACTTTCAGAAAAGTGAAATATGTAGAGCAGGAAGATCATCAGCTTTTTTTATTCCCTCGGATCAATTTTGATGTAAACCTCTGATTTACTTAGACGTTGGTATTTATGTATACATTTTTGGAAGCAGATCTGATTGCAGTTGCAATTTTGCTAAAATGCTAAATGCGTTGTTGGCATTCAACCATTTACTATTTTGGTATAATTATTATTAATATAATTAGTATTATTCTGCCTATGAATATGAATGAGTGTGACAATTAGAATAATTGGAATGAGTCACATTATAAATCTTCTTCCTCTCAACTTTGTAATATATTTTATGTATGCTTTATCTTTAGAGATATTCCTTACATACAGTTATATAATCTTGCAGAGAGTGATACAAGGTCATTTGATCCTGAAGGACATGAATAAAGCAGGTCAGAACAACTATGTATACATACTTCTAAGTTGAATCTTGCATAATATACCAAGAAATTTTCATGTCATTAGTTTTGTAGCATAGGTGATATAAAAATAACTTCTGAAAGTCAAGAGAGACTTTCACATTACACAGTATCAAATTCTGTAAACATATTTGATTATTATTGTTTGTTATTGAGAAGTTTGAAAAATATCAGTCATATTACCATATTCCATTGATTAAACCTGGGCCCATGATTAGGTCAATCTTTGAGATGATAGATGGGTAGATGGAGGGGTGAATGGGTGGGTGGGTGGGTGGGTGGATGGATGGATGGATAGATAGATAGATAGATAGATAGATAGATAGATAGATATGACCTTCACTTTTGTGTTTCACCCCTATTGCATGATCATCTGAAACCTATTCTGTTATTTTGACCTCAAGTGTTTAATTCAACCAGCAGAAATAAAATCTTTTCATTCAACAAAACCCACTTATTTTGCTTTCTGAATTATAAAACAAAACCAGCAGGTGTCTGTGATTGAGTATTTCAAATGATACATCATTTCAAGGTGAAGTGCTTCATACGTTTTAGACCTTATTCCTTCCATTTTCTCACAGCTGACACTCATTTCCTCTCAATGAGCGAATAAGTAGCTGATGAGTATCCATGATGTCAAGGAGCTGTCATAATTTCCATGGAGTTTGCTCAGTTAAGCAGTGAAGAAATTAAATGTGATCATGCTGATAACCCTTTCTGCCCTTTTGTATAGCTGTAAACTATACAGCCAAGCAGGACTCAGATTGAGCTTCTTATTTTACTGTTGTGAGGAATTCATAGTTAAATACATAGTACTATTTGTGTTCTTTATTTTAAGAAAGGAAGAGACAAAGGTATAGTTCCCTTCCTCTAATTCAAAAGATTTCTAAGATTGCTATTACATTAGTATTAGTTGGCCAGACCTCCAGGAAAACAAAAACAAAAACAAAAACAAAAGAAAAAGTAGAGAAACAATGATAGTCGGTCATGTTTTGAGCTACATTCAAACATAGGTTAGATTTTAATCAGCTATGGAAGTCTTTCCCAGTGTTCCATCTTTAAGATATTTCTGGATTTATCTCAGATGTTAATTATATCCTATGATTCACATGATCATGTCTGTGTTGACTGCTAACACCACCCTGGCTTCTCTTCTTAGTGTTGCTTTTCCCTTAACTCTGTGGATTGGCCCTTAGCAGGCATCCCCTAAACTCAGCCGGCCTAAACCCGAAGCATCCCTTTTCTTTTCAGATTACCTGTGAACATGATATTTTGTTAAAATTTTCTTATCCAAACATAATACTTTGCTTTCTCTTCTTTCAGAATCTTATGAATTAACAGATTCTACAATTTTCCCCTTAGAGTTTACCTTGCCTTCAGTTTCTTTATTTGCTTTAATGAGATTTGTTGTTTCTGCATTATATAAGAATGACACATTGTTTAAAGAAAATAGAAAATGCAGAAAAAATTAAAGAACATAAAAATCCCTTGGGATAGTATCAAGATTTAACTGTTGTTACTATGTGGACCTCTACTCCATTTTCTCCATCTTTTAATAGTAAGCTGTCTATCTTGATCATTTCAATGGGATACTTTCTCTCCTTCCTGCCCCTTACCGTCAGTACCACTCAAATGCCATGTACAGTTTGGTTGAAGTTATTATTTATATAAATCTATCATTCTCTTTAGCAGGTTCAAAACTCTTTAAGACCAGGCACATGCTTATGTGTTTCTTTATAAGACAAAGATCTAGTACAGTATATAATATCAATGTGATATTTGTTGAATGAATGGAGTTAATAATACAGATCCATTTGAGTTAACTGGGAATAAGTTATATTCTCTTCTCTAGAATGAAAATATGTGGGTCAGCTGGTCAAGAGAAAGTAAAATTTTTCATTGGGTTAATAATGACAGTACCGATTACATGCTTAGTGAAGCTTATTCTTTTGTTGAAAATGAAGTATATTGGGTGTACGGTTGCGTAGTCATGAGAGGAAGTATTTCTCCCCATCTCTCTCTCTTATAAATCACACTATTCAAAATAATTGATGTAAGTATAAAAATTGTCTTTTTGTGCTATTAAAATTTCCACCACTTATTTTCATTTGTCCCTCAAGCACTGCCTCTAACCAACTGGGTACTTTTAAAGGCTTTTAGTGTAAATTGTTGATTCCTTCCAACTTATTTTATAAGTTCAAGTTCCACCTAACATCTTTATTTCTCAATATTAATCCTTCCCTTTCTTTTCTCTGTGTGATTTTACATTTTAAACTTCCACTCTTTCAAAAACTTTGTAACTTTTCTCCTAAAATGGTCAGATTGCATCGTGGTTTGTGTACAAATCATTAAAGGTATTTCTTCTTCAGAATTTTTTTATTAAAATTAGGTTACTAGGATGGGAAGAAAAGTTGTAATAAATAAGTAGTGCTAAAGAACTCATTTCCCCAGACCATTTATATATGGGAATCATCAACGATTGTGGCTCTATCACTCAGTGTTATTACTGGGTCTCAAAAGTCTCATTTACTCTCCCTTAACCTCATTATGGCTCCTGTTTTACCACATTGATTATATTAGCTTTCATCCCTTGATCAGAGGGCTTCATCCAAAAGTATCTAGTGCTGCACTCAAATGCATTTTATTCTGTTGATCAGGTGACATTATTTTCTCTTCTCTGTGTTAAGGTAAATACATTTACTGTACTTGGGACCACCCCATAACTGGAGAATTTACTCATATTTTATAATGTTGGGATCCTGGGCTTTCATCCCTCATTCACAAAGAGGACTTCACAATTTTTCCCCCTACAAGACCAGGGTATTCCTGAAAATGGGATTCCTGATGTGTTACCCTGATATTACAGTGTCATAATATTCCACTATGAATATTGTGATTATCAATCCATATGATCTGTATTTGAAAATTCAAATTTCAATCTATTTGCCATCAGTTTCCTGATGAATTTAAAATATTTGAGCCCTTTGAAGAAAGTTGAGTACATAATTTTGTTCACATATCACATACACAGATATGTGAATTTTTGTGAAAGACAAAATATATGAATTAGACCATTATTTTGGTCATGGTATAGAGGTTTGTCCAGAAATAGAAAACAGTCGTTGGCTAAGAAATATGTACAGGTAAACAGAATTATCCCTAAGTAGAATGTGTAATACGTGTTATAAAATGAGAAAAACAGTTTCTCTCCCTAAAAACAATGAAATATATTTAACATGGCTCAATTCTGAAATACCTACTATAGGACTTCCTACGTGCAATTAGAAAGGTTTAATCATAATACTGGATAAAATAGGAATCAGCCGTAGACCTCTTAAACTTCAGTGGTTTCTCAAGACATTCCTCTGGAAGCAGCAGACGCATAACCCCGTGCACGTTGGGACTGTAAATAAGTGGGCTCCACCCCGGATCTAGTAAATACTAAACTTCAGGAGTGGGGCCTGGCAATCTATGACTTAACAAGACCACCAGGTGATTTCTCCTAACAGTAAAGGTTGAGAACTGTGGTTTTATACCAGTTAAACTATGATCTTCAGGTGAGTCCTATGCATTGCTAAAACTGAGAAAAATTTAGGATTACTAAAAAGCAGATCACCATCAGATAGGACTTGTTAAGTTAATACACATAGAAATATGTGGACTTTACATACCCATTCACACATTTATATGGGCTTTTCAGATTCACCAGCGCCTAGCAGAAAGCAGGTCCTTGGGGTCCACATATATATATGGAAATCAAGAGATTGGAAAGGTCTGAGGCATGGGCACCACCCATGGAGAGCAGTTTTGGAAGACTTGATGCGGCAGGGAAAAAGGTGCAAGTCTGAGAGGTCTGGAGAATTTGTTTGGGTGTCTAAATATGAAGACTGGCTTCATCTCGTGTGTGTCTGTGTGCAAGTTTGGAGTGAGGTGCAGTGATGATTAAAGTATAGCAAGATTTGAAAGATTATCACATCCTCTAGGTCAGTATTGTCAATTTCAGAGGCAAGGGAAGAAAAGATTCCCAGTAAATTCGGCATTAATAAAAGTAGTTAACTAGATGATTAACATCCTAGTATTAGCTCAAAATGCATCCATGTTTTAAATCCCATTTTTGAGACGTATCTCATTTTCCTCCTAATTAGTATCTCCTTGCAAAATAATTTTGATCTCTACAAATCTAGACCCTAACAGGTCTGAGTTATTTTCAACGTAAGTCTAGTCTCTGAACGTATTAAGTAGTTCTAGAAATGGTGCTAGTCATCTGTTAGCACATTAGCACGTAAACCTGTTTTGAATTAGAATTTGTTCTGAGAATGTTCTCTCTCCAGAGTAATTACATTCTTGCCTTGAGCCCTGGGTGCCTCAATGCTGTTTACACATTAATTTAGTGAGTTCTCTTATATGTTTAAGAAGAAAGTATATTAATGCAAATGAGAAAGCTCCAACCTCTGGGATTTGAATCAGGAATTTAAAACAAGCTAAGAGAGCATCAAAAATGGAAGCAGAATTGCCAATAAAACTTTTACTGATTTTAAGAAGCATTAAAATGATACTCGTGAATCTATAAGCAAAGCTGTTTATGTATTTTACTTTAAAAGTGAATAAACTGCTGGGTTAGGGTGTTAGTTGGAAAAATGTTTTATTCTATTATTTGTAGAAATGCTGTGGATGGGGAAAAAATACCTAATACTTCTTAAAATTTGCTCCCCTTCCTATGTGGAAGTGATTGAGGACTACCCTTGGAAGTCCCTGAGGGGAGGGCCCCTGGGTAGCTCAGTGGGTTAAGCCTCAGACATCAGCTCAGGTCCTGATCTCAGAGTTCTTGAGTTCTACCCCGCCTCAGGCTCTGTGCCAGCAGCTCAGAGCCGGAGCCTGCTTCAGACTCCATGTCTCCCTCTTTCTCTTCCCCTCCCCCGCTCGCATTCTGTCTCCCAAAAATGAATAAACATTTAAAAAATCATAAAGAAATATATGAGGGGAAAGAAAGCAGATTCATGGTTACTGATAGAGGAATCGTACGGTGCTCTAAGATAAGTTCCATGAAGGACACTTCTCATATGTTTACGCTAGATGCTTCCGAGTGATGGTGGAAATTTCTCTTTTGTACAGTGTATCTCCCTTTGATGGGAAGGACTGCTGTAAAACTATGCCAGGCAACGCATAACTTAAATCACATCGTTTGGTATGACTTAAGGTGTGCTTTACACAAAATCATGGTTTTCATATGGACTGTGCCATCCGGGTGGCCCAGTGCTCAAGCCGACCGGCTGGGCGGACCCTTACCCGCACCTGCACTGTCCTCAGGCCAAGCAGGAAGTCTTGTTTGCAAAAGCGCCTTTCAGTACCTCTCAGTATGGAATTTGCTCGAACTGCCCTGTTCCCTGGCCATTGAGTGCATTGCCTGGAAAAGAGTGTTCTCATTCATAGATGATTCAGGGGAACGAATATATATTGAACCCTTTCCCACACGAAAAAGAAGTGGTTGTTATTATATCAGATAATGACTCCAAGCTTTACACCAAGCTCTGTGGAGTAGCAGCTTCGAGCACAAATACTGAGAACTGGACCGGCTCCTGAATGAGCGCACTCCCCAGGTGCGCCCCCGAGCATCTATCCGTCCTTCGCAGAGTCATTAGGAGGAGTCTTATTTTGAAACATCTTGTTTGCAGCCTGTTCCAGGACATGGTACTTAATCTCTCTAACACTTAGTTGATCTTTAAATGGATAATAATAAAGATTAATAGTGGTGTGAAAACAGAATTTTTTGGTAAACATTTTTAAGTTTATTTATTTAAACAAATTTAATGTTTACGGATTTTTGAGAGAGCAGAGCATGAGTAGGGGAGGGGCAGAGAGAGAAAGAGACACAGAACTCAACGCAGGCTCCAGGCTCCGAGCTGTCAGCACAGAGCCTGACGTGGGGCTCGAACCCACAAACTGTGAGATCATGACCTGAGCTGAAGTCAGAGGCTTAACTGACTGAGCCCGCCAGGCGCCCTAAATAAAGAGACAGAGCAACAGCAAAGGATCAGAGAGAGAATCCCAAGCAGACTCGGCACTGTCGGCATATCCCAACACAGGGCTTGAAATCACAAACTATGAAATCATGACCTGAGCTGTAACAAAATTCGCCAGCTTAACTGTCTGAGCTACCCAGGCACCCCGAGAGTTAGACATTTAAAAAAATAGCCTAGAATAGTCCTTAATAGATGGGATAATTTTTGATAAAAGTAGTTATTACTGTTATTAAATTTGTGATTTTTATTCATAATGTTATAAAACGGTATAATCTCTCTCTGATATGCTAACATGGACCTTCTCTCTTGATACACACAGTATTAACCATGAAATTAGTTGTCAGGTCAAAAAGACAGTAAGATATGAAAAGGAAAGTATTTCAGAAATTACCATCCTTTTTAGATAAGTAAACATTTTGAGAAACCTAAAAAAATGAGAAATGTTTAATTTATTGTTTTATTTGAAAGAAGTATTGAGGAGAGCCACTCCCAGTGGTTCAAGAACATTAACGAACAAGTATGTTCTCAGGAAATCTGGCCAGATTTTAATTATTTATTTTTTCAAGGCAATAAGCAAAAGAGAACTCCAAGAGAACTCTAAGACAGAGAGTGATAAGAATTGTCTAAAATAATTTAAGATCCTATTTTTACATTCTAAAAAGCGTTATGACTTTAAACACTTGAGACTGATGCTTAACATCAGACCTGTTTGTATCACCCTTTTTTTTTAAAGTTTTTTAAAATGTTTTTTATTTATTTTTGAGAGACAGAGCACGAGCAGGGGAGGGTCAGAGAGAGAGGGAGACACAGAATCCTAAGCAGGCTCCAGGCTCTGAGCTGTCAGCACGGAGCCCAAGACAGGGCTCGAACCCACGAACCATGAGATCATGACCTGAGCCGAAGACGGATGCTTAACTGACTGAGCGCCCCATTGTATCACCCTTTTAAAACATCACATCCTCCCCACCCCCAGCACCCACTTTCATCTCCTCACACAAAAACAAATACATAAGTATTTATCCATTGCTTTGGCCTTTCCTTAATCCCAACAAAGAATTTAACGTTGTATAAAAATCCAACTTTTTTTGTGATGTCCCTTCTTCATTCCCAAAAATGGGAAATGATACTGTTTATTATGGTTTAATGTTAAATAAGATTGTCACCCATCACTTATATCTGAGACCATTGTTCTTCAACGTACATACCTGAGCATGTGGCCTTTTTTTGCTGCACACTCTCTTGTTCCTTCATGTAAATCAGTATTTTTGCTCTCCTGCTCACTACCAAGGATACTTAGTGTGATGGCAATTTATTGAGAGACTAGTAGGAATGCGAATTGGCTTTAATGTACCTCTTTCCCTCTCTATATAGTATTTTTTTCCTTAAAAGAGCTCTAGGAGAAGGATCAGACCTCTGCAGACACTTCATCTTGCATCCACCAGGTATTAGGGCCTTCACTGTCCTGGGGGGATGCCTCTGTCTGTAGTTCCTGCCGTCAGTCCTCACTGGAAGACTTTTCAGGAACACACAGCATCATGGTAGCCGGAGGAGGGCTCTGACACAGTAGGCCTATGACAGGCATTCTCGAATAATTATGCTTACGTTTTGGCCAACAGTTTCCCAATATCCTTCTTTAATTATTTAGAAGCTTCAGGAAAGTTGCCATCAGGGCTCCATGATATGCCCATACTTGATTTGTTCCCGTGGCTTACATTGTAACTTTTGAAGACAGTAAAATTCAATTGTCCAATAGAAGTACAATTCAGGTCACATGTATGATTTTAAATTTTCTAGTAGCCACATTAAAAAATGAGTGACGATGGAATTAATCCTATGAATACATTTTACTTCGTTCAATATATGCATAATATTAACATTTGAACGTGTAATCAATATAAAAATTATCAGTGGAATATATGACTTTTTAAAATTAATTCTTGGGATGCCTGAGTCGCTCAGTCAGGTAAGTGGTTGAGTCTCAATTTTGCCTCAGGTCATGATCTCATAATTTGTGAGATTGAGCCCCTGCTTGGGATTCTCTCTCTCCCTTTCTCTCTTCCCTTCCCCCGCTCTCTCTCTGCCTCTCTTTCTCTGCCTCTCTCTCAAAATAATTAAACATTTAAAAAATGGTAAAATTAAGTCTTTCAATTTCAAGGCATATTTTATACTTGTGACACATCTCAATTTGAAGTAGCTACAATATACATGCTCAGTGGTACCCCGGCTTGGGACCACCATATTGGACCTTGCAGTGTCGATTCCAAAGTAAAGAATATAGGCTAGCTGATCTTTATGGATCTATTCAGTTTACCATTTACCTTTTTCTACCAAATGGTTTTTAGATCTCTAACCTATAATTGTAAGAAACACATAAAAGGTAGATATTTTCCTAAAATTATTAACTACAAAGAAAGAATTCCTATCTTATAATTTTCTTTGGAAAGTAGATTCTTTGTTCTCTTATCATGGATACCACTTATTTCTCAGCCACTAGCCTCCTTTTCATGCATTTAAATATATTTTAAACTTTTATTATGATATCCTGTGAATCTCATTTAATTTTAAACCAATATATTAGTATAATTGTTCATTTTTACTATAGTTGACCTTCCATTTCCTGCAAACTAGAGAATCTTTTAAAACTATATTCACACCATCACATCACAATGTAAAAAAGGAAAATCGACTAATAACGGATTAAGCTGTGAACTGTAGTCGACAGACTTTATTTTTACATAGGCTGTGTTTATGTGCTTCCTAAATAAGAAGTAAAGGAAATGCATGTAAATGTTGGCAAAGTATGCATTTCACTGATGCTGTAAGTTCATGACAAAGTTGATTAGGAAATTTAGTAAAAATCTCTCCACCTCTGAGGCTTAAATAGAGCTAGTAAAACCAGAGACATCAAGGAAAAAAAGAGAATATAGGGAATATGATTATTACTCAGGTGTGAAGAGAGGCTGCAGTGATGGAGGAAAAGACCATGATTGTGTCCTCTGGGGACATACACTGTGCGATTATAATCATCTAGCTGAATGCCAAAGCTGTAGACTTGTTGTATGTTGTGTCTGTTTCTGTGCATTTCTGTAAAAAATAAAGCAGTGAAGTCAATATGGCCTGTAACTGTGTAGAGTCCTCCTGGAAAAGAGAATGAGGCTCAGTTGCAATTTACTACAACAGTTTTTCAAGTTATAAAATACCACACACTTGAGTGACCTAGAAAAACTGAAGTTCAGGAGGGCAGTGTTACAGAAACTGGTGACCCGTGGCCTTTATCCTACAAACAAAAAAAACCCCTGGATGATTTCTTTTTAATTTTCTATCCACCATTCTACGCATCCAACTAAGTTCGCCAGGTATATCCATAATTTCAGACAATATGAACACGTATAATAAAAGAAAATAAGATTAAACCTTTTTCTAATTAGGAAAAGTTGCAGGAAAATGCCTCCATTTTAATTCCACGTGTTGTAAAATCCCAATACTGGGGACTTAGGGTGGAGTGGGTGGGGGCTGATGGAAGTACCCACCAAGAGCTGAACTTCTACTGAGTCACAAAATTGTGTTTCTCTGCCTGCTTTACCTGGACTCTGTTAGAGCTTAAGACAAGTGTGTTCTGTTAATATCTCTCAACAGATGAGGACACTGAAGCTGGAAAAAAAGTAAATAAGGTGCACTAGAGTCCAGTCATTAACCAGAGTTAAATTGAAAAACTAGGTCCATAGAACTGCAAAGCCCATTCTTTGCACATTGTTTTTTAAAATTTTTTTAATGTTTTATTTATTTTTAAGACAGAGAGAGACAGAGCATGAGAGGGGGAGGGGCAGAGAGAGAAGGAGACACAGAACTGGAAGCAGGCTCCAGGCTCTGAGCTAGCTGTCAGCACAGAGCCTGACGCGGGGCTCAAACCCATGAACATGAGATCTGACCTGAGCCGAAGCCGGAGGCCCAACCGACTGAGCCACCCAAGTGCCCCTGCACATTGTTTTAAGACGAGGATAAAGCTAGAAATATCACTTCTGAGTGTTGCCACTTATGCCCCTAAATAGGCACAGGGACCTCTGGGCCTTCGCATGAATCCCTTGCTCCAACGTGTATCGATAGAGCCAGCCAGAGGGACCAAGTTGATTTACCCCAGTGAAACAGTAAATATAGAAGTGAGGTACCAAAGTCTAGGTTGTTGGAATTAAAGTTTTACTTACATATTAAATAAGTACAAACATGTAGTGAGGAAATACTTGTTGAAGGTGCTTTGGATGCCTTGCTCATATCTCATCTGCACACACCATTCCTGTACATTCCAACTGGAAGCACCCAAGACTCTTTCTAAAGGCTTCTCTGTCCAAGGGATCTGGCTCATCACAAGGGTGAACAAAAATGCCAACAGTTCGTATCACTGGGGAGCAGCCTCGACCAATGACTGACAGCAGCGTGGATAAATATTCTAGTTCCTTTGTTCTTTGGTTGGGATAATACTGAGTCAGTCTACCCTGTCTCCAGAGTTGTCCAGTTCTTCAGATGCGCATCGCGGTAACCTGCTTTGCGGACTTCCTTCTCTCCCTGTTTCTTCCCCCCCCACCCTCCCTGAAGAATCTTAGCACTCACACATTTTGTTTCAGATCTTCTGAAAGATTCCGCTTAATTTATAATTCTAACTGTGGACATGAGAATTGACATCAAAATTGGTAATCTTGTTTCGTACTAGCCTTTTGTTTTGTTTTCAAAATAGCAAAAGAATGAAGGAATATCCCTATGGGGTGGGATGGAGAGTCTATGAAGGCAAAAGTGATAAGACAAACAGAAAGGGAAAATTAAAAGGCAGGAGAGGGGAAATTGGAAATAAAACCTAGGAATATAACTGAGGAAAGTTAAGTCATGAAGAAAGTCATTGAAGTATGTTGGCAGAAGGTAAGATTATTTTAAAAGAAGTTGCTGTGAGTTTGGGGAATGAATAACAGAGAAATTTCAAATATCATAGCTCTTTAAATGTGTATGTGTGGGGGGCACCTGGTTGGCTCAATTCGTTAAGTTTCTGAGTCTTGATTTTGGCTCAGGTTGTGATCTCATGGTTCATGGATTTGAGCCTTGTATTGGGCTCCAGGCTGACAGTGCAGAGCCTGCTTGGGATTCTCTTTCTCCCATGCTCTCCCTCCACACCCTCCCCCCTCCGGCTCGTACTCTTTCTTTCTCTTTCTCTCCAAAATAAATAAATATTTTTTAAATTTTGTTTTAGTGTTTTATTTATTTTTGAGACAGAGAGAGGCAGAGCATGAGCGCGGAGGGGCAGAGAGAGAGGGAGACATAGAATCTGAAGCAGGCTCCAGGTTCCGAGCCGTCAGCACAGAGCCTGACGCGGGGCTGGAACACATAAACGTGCGATCATGACCTGAGCCGAAGCCGGACACTTAACCGACTGAGCCACCCAGGCACCCCAATAAATATTTTTTAAAAATGTGTGTGTATGTGTGTGTGTGTGTGTGTGTGTGTGTATGTTTGCGAGTAGAGAGGGAGGCAGAGACACAGAATAAACACATTATTTCTGTATGTTTGGTCTGAGTGGAAGAATTTAGACAAGTGAAGTCTTCAATATAAGGAAGGACTTCTCTAACCAAAATCGCATACTGGGGCAAAGCTGCCTCTCCAGGACTTAACCCCACGTTGCTGAAATTTGTTCAGATCTTATGGTATTTGAGCATGCGTGACATGAATCTGGATTATGTTATTCTATCATCTCTAACAATTCTGTAGGTCGATATACTGAAGAAGAAAAATTAGGCTGATGGAGGGAAGGCTTTCTTAACCATAAGCCAACATCTCTGTACCTATTGAATTCTTGGTGATCCGACCTCATTTTGAAGCTCCTGGTTTCTCGGGGAAACTACCATCTCCTGTCATAGTACACTTAAGCCAGTTTTCAAGCATGTCCATGCATTTGAAATTCAGGAGACATTTTCAGAGCACCTGGTCTGTATCAGGGGCTGTTAAATCCACTAGGGAGTCAGGATCTCTACACAATTAGTGCTTGTAATGCAACACGCAATCATGAACTAAAGGTGTACTTTATGATAATGGAATACAATCTAAAGTTGTAAAGTGGACCTAATTATTGTGAGTGCTTCTTTCTAGTTGAATATCATTATAATAGTGGGTGTAATAGAAAAAGTGCTGGTTTCAGGAAACCTGTGTTTGTCCCGACGTTAGCAGCTTAACCTTGGAAAGTCATTTAACCTGTGAGGAGCAATGTTCTTTTGTTTATAAAATGAGGGTCTGGAACAGTCCCCAGATTCTACAGCCCGAGGTCCATGAATAGACTTCCTGGGCATGCTTGGCACCACATGCAAAAAATTGTGGGCCTGTACGGTTTTCTGGGAGACAGAACACCATTTTTCATCAGATTCTTAAAGGAGGCTGTTATTCAAAACACTTTAAAAATTACTGAATTGTAATACCTTGAAAGCTTGGTTTTATCTGGAATTCTTTGCTTCATGACTCTAGGACTCACTTCTAGCTATTTTTTGTAGACCGAACTTATCCCTTAAGTAAAAACCAAAGGTCCATGGAAACTCAAGATAATGGCTCATCTAGCCATGGAGTTTTTCACCTATAAAGGGATGGTTTAGGTTCTGACGATTAAAAACTTGATCTGTTGACAGATGTTAACCTAACATTGTGGTGTATGAATGGGCAAAAATATACATAAAATATCTAGAAATGTGGCATTTAAAAAATCTAGTGAGTAAGGTAAAATATATGGTATTTTTCTTTGAGGAGGCTGGGAATTTAAGCATGGAAAATAAGATTTCTCAGGTTCTTCAGAATGCAAGTAGTTGAATAAAAGGAGCAAATATAAAAATGACTAAACTGAGTTGTTTCAAGAAACAATATAATATTTTATGAGTTTAGTACTGCCTTAATTATAAATGCCTATGTATCTTTTTTACAATAATTGATTTTTATTGCTGTGGGGTTTTTACTTGATTTTTTTTGTGTGTTCAGGGTTAAAAAAGAAAGAAAGGTAGGGACTCCTGGAGGGCTCCATCATTTCAGCCTCCGACTTTGGCTCAGGTCTTGATCTTGTAGTTCCTGAGTTCTAGCGTGACATTAGGCTCTAGGTTGACAGCTAGGAGCCTAAGCCTATTTCAGATTCTGTTTCCTTCTTTCTGCCCCTTCCCCACTCATTCCTTTTCTCTCTCTCTCTCTCTCTCTCTCTCTCTCTCAAAAATAAATTTAAAAATTAATGAAAAAAGAAAGAAAAGTAGAGGAAACAAGTTTGAAAAATAAACTCTTTAGGAAGCTGTTAGTTGAAATCAATGTACATCACACCTTGAACCCTCACATTCACTGCTCAGCATGGAATAGACATGCTGCCTCCTGAAAGTTCAATTATTTTATGGGCTACAGATCTGAAGAAAAATCACACGTGTCCTGTGCGCTTTTAGAGAGGAGCTTGAAAGAGACTGATCCAACAAGGGGGTTCAGTATCTTTTAATTCTTTTAATTTTTACAGTTATTTTTGAGTTAAAAACTGTGTCATTTCTCTCAAAATACTATAAAGCCTAAGCTTGTGAATTTCATGTTTTAGATTGTTTTTTTTTGCGAAGTTAAGCAGAGATCACGATATGTACTGTTTTAGGGTAAAGGTTTCAAGTTATTTACAGTCTGTCTGTAACTATGCTGTACTGATGTCTAAGAGATGACAACGGCCATGATGTTCAGGAACGAACATGTCCCATGAACATGAAAAAATACATTTTCCAAAGTCCCATTAGCTCATATCTAAATTCAATCTAAGGCAACAAAACAACTGTGCACTTGTAAACAGAGGAATACTTGTTTTAATCGATAATAACAGAATGCTAGTTTTTGGTTTTAAGAATTAATATTTGACTTGAATCTCAACTTTATGTATTGAAAAAATGTATGTTTAGGCAAAATAATTAAGGCCATAGAAGGTAAAGGTAACTATCAAACATGATATAAACAGAAAAATACAAGTAGAGTTTCTAAAATTAAAAAAATTAATAAAAGTGGTTTTTAAACTCTCAATAATATAAAGAAGGCAGCATAGAAGTTACAGAAACATAGTTAAGTTTGATATTAAGGAAGAAGAAGATAGGATGTAATATTTTAAGTTATCTTTGTCAATTTTTTTAATATTTTCAAAACCATTTGTTAAATAAACTAAACAAAAATCATGGCTGAAACCCATACTCAAGATACTCTGAAGGAAAATATCCTCCTTCCATTATTAGCAACACATTGTGTGCAAAATTGAAAGCGGAAAACTTATTTTACTAAATGGAGAGTTAAGACCTAAGGTCATAATTTTTGTTGATGTTAAGTCCCTGTATGAATTTGGCCAGATTCTAGAACCTTGTTGACTTCTGTTATGCATGTAAAAGAAGTCTATTCATTGAGTAATGGCATGTAATTCTATCATTTTATGATTAGAATATCTGTAGTCCCAAATCATCTTTCTGCAAATAGTGGAAAAAGAATCCAGTATAACTACTTTAATAAGGAGTTGTGATTCTGATTTGACTGTGCATGACTGCATTTTCCTTTCATCTGACGTAGCATACAAATGACACCAGCTGACCCATGCCAAAACTACACTCTCACTGTGCCTTTGGGAGCATGTAGCTGGCAGAAATGTATGGTAGTTGGTCCAAAAAGTCAGATTCTTGACTGAGATGCAAAGCAATGCACTGATAATTACAAACTAGCTCCTTTACCTCTCTTCCCATAAATGTTAATGATAGCCTTGAAATCCTAGTGCATTGCTTTAGCATATCTGTTATTTTTGTGAGAAGTAGGGATGGAAAGAGGTTATCCAAGGGAACTAAGGATGGAACATTCTATGAGGACCCAGTCTCCAGTCATAAAATGCAGAAGATGGGTGATTTTTATAAATAAAAATACTATGCTGACTCTTATGCCTTTTTATAAATTCTTAAAAATAAGTCCCATACATTCCATATGTATTATGTCACATTTAACTTGACATACCCTGAAAATATGATGCCATAACGGAAGCATAATGTGATGGCCAGTTGAGATTAAATATGAGACAGCATTTTGGAGAGTGTAGTGTTGTACATTATCATTAGCTGGTTGCTGTGTATACTCAGCTTCCTTCAGGTTTCTGCTCTTTGTAACCTTACTTCATGCTTGTAGTTTAATGAAAAAAAATAGCTATTTTTTTGAAAACCAAGTAATTTTAAATATCAAGTGGTGAGAGGAGGAAATAAACTTACCTTTTACATCATTCTAGAGTTGTAAAATACGGAATAGTGTTTCTTCTCCATTAACTGTGTTATCTCTTCTTTTTTACTTTTAGAGCTTTCCTTATATAGCCACAGTGACGTCCATCATGTTAGTCTTGACTTTGACTCAGCTTTTTACAAATGGCAAAAGCCAAGCAGGAGTGAAATGTAAGGAGGTGTGGTGATAAAGAAACTCACCTCTCCTCTTTCATTTTGTTATATGCAGGTATAAGATTTGCAGCATCTTTTTAAATAAACTTTTAATTTCAGAATCGATTCAGATCTATAGGGAAGTCGTAAACATAGTATGGAGTGTTCTCATTTCTAGTATCACCAATGACCAGATTACTTTCTTATTAATATCTTACCTTAGTGTGTTATTCTTTGTCTCACTTAATAAAGCAATATTCATACATCATTGTTAGGCCCAACAGTTATTCAGACTTTCTTAAGTTTTACCAAAAATCAATTCCTGGCCTAGGATTCCATCCAGTTTACTTATTATATTTTGTCATTATGCCCACTTAGGATTTTTTCATCTTTGGAAATTTATCAGACTTATCTTGTACTTGATGACCTTGACAGTTTTGAGGAATACTGTCATGTATTTTGTAGAATGTCCATCAGTTGGGATTGGTCTGATGTTATTCTCATGATTAGATTGACCATTACGGATTTTGGAGAGGAAGATCACACAACTCAAATGCTGTTCTCGTCACTTTGTATCTAAGGTACATACTGTCAATAGGACTTTTCACTGTTGATGTTAACCTTAATTACGTAGCTGAGATAGAGTGTGTTGGGTTTTCCTCTGTAAAGCAGACCCTTACCATACTCTCTGGAAAGAAGTTACTATGTGTGGGCCACATTTAAGGAGGGGGAATTATGTCCCATCTTTTTGGTAGGAACAGTATCAATGTAAATGATTTGGAATGATTCTACATGGGAGATCTGTCCTCCTCATTGATATAATCAGTTCTTCAAATCTGCACGAACACATGAATACTGATTTTATAGTTTGGGTTATAATCTGTTACTGCTTTACTTACTTTTTGAACAAATTGTTCTCGTGCCAGCCCCTGGGAGCATTTTGGTTTTCCCATTTCTTTTTGCAATACCCTCCCCATTGCAGGGTATCTTAAAGCGCTTTTTTACTTTCTGACACTCAAAGATGTACCAAGCTCATCTTGTATATATTCTGACCCAGTTTTAGAATCAGCCATTTCTCTAAGGATTCTGGTTCCTTTTTTTGGAGAAATGGTACTAGAAGTCAAGATCTGGGTACTAGAAATCAATCAATCAAGACTGTTTGATACTGGAGTGTCATTGTATCTAGCCCCTCTCATTTGAGCAAGAAAATACATGTGTGTGTACTAATTCCTATGTATGCATATCTGTAAATCTCTATATTACATCTGTGTCTATTAATCTTATCTATATTAAGTTACCTATGCATTCCAACTGATTTCTCCTTCCATAATCCATTACCACATCAATCATTTTTGCCTCCTCCCCTTTGTTAGCTGTAAAGTACCACCCCATCAGTGAGAAACCTAGATCCCACCAACCTCCATATATTTAATTACTTGTTAATTTCCACTGTGCAGGTATAGGAGCTTTAGAATTGCTAACTCTTATTTGCATGGGGAATAACCTTATTGGCTAGAGGACAACATTTACGTGCAGTTTATTTCAACTTTAGTTTTACAGGTTCTGTTCATTTCCAAGATTACCCAATTCAGCATCTCACCCTATTACTCCCACAATAATCAATGAAGTTACTTCATACATTTTCATTAGTTAGATTAACTTGTCACATTCCATATTCCATTCTTTGATCCTCTGACTTCCTAGATAATTTTAAAATCTGTGTATATTAAGATTTACAGTTTCTTCTGTAAACTTCTATGGGTTTTGACAAATGTAAAGTGTCTTGTATTCGCCATTATGGTATCATACAGAATAATTCAACTGCCCTGACAAAATTGCTTTGGCTTTACCTATTCTATGCCCCCAACCCTGTTCTTCCTTGTCACTCACTGATCTGCTCATTCTGTCTATAGTTTTGCATTTCTTATGGAAACATAAATTATAGAGCCTTTCTAGACTGGATTCTTTGTTAGCTTATTCTTTATCAGTTTGAGCACTTGTATTACAGTTTGTTTATCCATTCACCTACTGAAGGACATCGCAGTTACTTCCAGTTTCTGCCAATTATGAGAAACATTGATGGCCTGTGTGTGTGTGTGTGTGTGTGTGTGCGCGCGCACGCACGCCTGTGGGTACATAAGTTTCGAGTTCAGTTCGGTAGATACGTAGGAATGTGCTTGCTGGATTGTATAGTAAGGCCCTGTTTAGCTTTATAAGAAACTACCAAACTGTCCTGAAAAGTGGCTGTGCCATTTTGCATTCCCATCACCAAGGTATGAAAGTTCTTGTTGCTTTGGATTCTTACTAAGAATTTGTATTCTCAGTTATATTGGCTATTCTAATAGGTGTATAGAGGCATCTCATAGTTGTTTTAATGTGCAGATAACTTGATAACAAATGATGTTGAGCATTTTATATATATATTTGTCTTCAGTAGATCCTCTTTGATTAAGTGCCTATTCATATACTCTGCCTATTAATTGGGTTGCTTGTTTTCCTGAGTTTTAAGAATGGTTTATTTTGGATATATGTACATTTTAAGATATGTTTTTCAAATACTTTGTCTCAGTCTGTGCTTGGTCTTTGAATCCCCTTAACAATGTCTTTTGAAAAGCACATTTTTCAAAATTTTAATGAAGTCCAACTTATCAGTTCTTTTCATAGATCATGCTTTTGGTGTTATATTTTAAATTCATCTCTAAATCCAAGGACACATAGATTGTATCTTATGTTTTCTTCTAGGTGGCTTAATCATTTTTTCTTTTAACATTTAGATCCTTTTTGAGTTTATCTGAATAAGATGTATACTCTGTGTCCATGTTAATAATAATAATTTTTGTTATAATTTTACATACAGGCATCCAAGCCCATTTTTCCCCACTTATCAACAAAACAGACTAATTATTCTTTCTCCATTGAATTGCTTTTGTCAAAGATCAATTAATGGTGCTTGCATGGTTTTATTTCTGGGCTTTCCAGTCTGTTCTGTTGATCTATGCATCCTTTACTCTGCCATCACTTCACAGTCTTGATTACTGTAGCTTTAAACTATGTCTTGAAATTTGGTAGTGTAAGTCTTCCAACATTGTTCTTTTCTTCAGTATTGAGTTGCCTTCAGTATTGTGTTTCTGGCTTATTTCTTTTATATACATGTTAGAATTAGTTTGTCAATATCTATGAGAGAATTTGCCACAGTTTTTGTTGCAATTCTGTCAAATCTGTAGGTCAGTGTGGGAAGAGTAATTTAACAATGCTGACTCTCCATCTCATGAATATAGAATACATCTATAACAGCCTCCTGTTTTTATCCTATGAAATAATGAAAATTCCTGTGCCATTTTTATTAACACATATGTTTGCCCTATTAAATATGTCTTATAACTCCTGTAACTCCAAAAGAGGAATAAAGAAAAATTGTCTGCATAAAACAAATAGCAGAGAACAAGATTAAATATATATGTGTAGATCTGAGTTATGCTAATAAGTTTCCAAATAGATTCATCTGAGAACTTTATTTTAAAAAAGTACATTATGATTTATATTATGAGTCTTCTTTGAATATTACAGACAGTATGGCATTTGGAATTTTTTGCTCAGAAGATTGCCACATGTGGTAAAACACGCTAAGAGTCTCAGAATGTAATGCTTTATGCTTACGTTAGTGGTAGAGGAGGCTAGCTAGGTACTTCCCTGGAGGGAAAAAAAAAAGGACATTAAACTAGGAAGGAGCTAAAACAATTTATTTGGAGTAGAGATGTAGAAGGAACATAGGGTGTTGGAAAAGAACACGTTGGGGGAAGAAAAGTAAGAGTTTCAAGTTATGGGGTCAGTCATGAATGACCTAGAAAAGCATTCTCCTCTACACAGTGATTGACATTCAAAAACAGTGACAAAGATACCGTAGAATGTTTTAAATATAAAACACAGACTTATTATTAAAAATCCAAAATTTGTTTTCAAATCAGTAGCCTATTATTGGCTGGAGAGATGCAAATTGTATATATGGAACAAATTCAGCTAGTAAGTTGAGGAATATTTCAAGTAGAATAAGGCATTTTTTTTTAAATTCCAAAATGTAATTGAAAGGCAAGACTGGCAAAGACATATGAGGAAGTAAATATTCCAAACAATTATTTGGTTGTTAACATGCCAGTAAAAGGTTGCTTTTGAAAAGATCATTTTTTTTTAATTTCAGAAAAATATGGTTTCAGTAATTCCCAGAAGTAATTCAGCCATGAGCTATCAGACACTGGTAATGAATTCTCCTACAAAGGAATAATTTATTCTTCATTTACCCACAAAAGCTGGGATGCTACTGGGAACTCGAAGCTGCAAAAGAACCCTGTCTTACTTGCTGCAATGCCACCCTCACAATATGCATCTCACGAGCCACATGTTAAATGATGAGAGGTTATTTATCTTCCATGCACTAGATAGGAAATGGCTGAATCATTTCTCATTTCAACCAAAAGATATGCATTGTATTTTTGTTCAAATTCCAATTATTGAGCTTCAAACTTGTGATACTTTATCTAATTGAGGAAATAGCGTGCACACACGTGCACACACAAAGCACAAAACAAATAACCTGTCATATCTAAAGGCAATAGATATTAACAATACAAAATTAATAATAATGTATGTTTACTTCTCTAAAAATGCCTAAATATTAAAGCAAAATTATATTGCATCTTGTTTCTTAGCAAAATTTTGGTTGTAAGACATCCAAAATCTTAATAAAGAGTGTTAAATTAAAAAAAAATAAACTTTGGTTTATAAATCAACTCATTATACCTGTATCGTTTGGTTATAAGAGGGTCAACTATAAATAATAAGATCAAGAAAATATTTAGTGAGGGGAGCCCAGCAGACATTAAAATGGAAATGAAAACCCTGCCTGATTCTATTATGAAATATCTTGACTTAGAGTTTCTAATTTTAGTTTAAGGTTGATGAGAAAGAATTGTGTATAATTGGAATACTTTAAATAGTATAGTAAGTATATGATTGTGTGCCTATAGAAAAAATTAATATTGATAATGAAATCTCCATTATTTAATCTTCACTTGTATTCCCCATCAATATTTTTATGTGCTGATGGAGAGGACATATAAATGAAGAATATATTGAGATTTAATTATCAACACTAATTTTGTATTATTTTTATGTTTTTCCCAAAATGCAATTATTGATGATGTTCATGAAAAATTAAAGATTGCATTAAAAGTAATCATACTAATAAGAAAACTCTAGCAACATCTAAGATTTATGAAGGCTTCCTAAGCATTCCTCATCTTAAGAATCTATCAACTCTTCAAGAAAAACCTGTAAGGTATTTAGTTTTCTGGATCTGTATTTGAAATCGAAGTCTTATATAGATCATCCCTTTATATATATATATGAATATGTACCTAATCACAAGCACAAACTCTTTAAATCTTCACAGCTGAAGATGTAAATTCATACTTGTCACAACCCCTTAAGGCTTATTTTTTTGAGATCATTTTGAGGACATCTTCTCTGAGACTTAATTTAAAGAAGCTTGCCAAAACTATAATCCATAACTTCTTTTATGAATAAAACACCTGACTATGAAAATAACAGCCAAAGGCACATTTTCTAAATGACATGGCAGACACTTTCCTTTTTACAAAGCCTAAAAAGCTTAAAGCACTAATATCTTTGTTTTTAGTTACACACTTTTCTTAGCACATTTTTGCGATTTGTTGGACATCGACAGTATGCTAAGAATTTTGCTAGGAACTTCAAATATAAGAATTAGAAGTTTTGAGGCACCTGGTTGACTCAGTTGGTGAAGTGTCTGACTTTTGCTCAGGTCATGATCCTCTGGTTCATGGGTTCAAGCCCCACATGGGGCTCTCAGCTGTCAGTGCACAGACCATTTTAGATCCTCTGTCCCCCTCTCTCTGCCGTTCTCCCACTCATGCATGTGTTCTCTCAAAAATAAATGACCATTTAAAAAAAAATGAAAGTTCCCCCCCCCCACCAAGGAACATTAAGCTCCAGGAGAACAATGACAATTATATTGAAGTGTTATGAGGGCTTTATTGTAAATACTATATTGTGACATCAAGTGGGAGGAAGGGATCACAAATCCATAGGGTGGAGAGTGCTTTTTGACATTTCTCCCTAGTGATACTGCCTGGGAATTATTTATGGGAAAGTGGATACTTGGAGTGAAAGGAAGGATTTCATGCGAAGATCTGGGAACGAGTTTTCAGAAATGAGGCCTAAGGAAGTGCATTCAAGAAATTTGAAAAGTCTACTTTTCATGTGCAAAATATACTTGCACACATACTATGTGTGTTATTGACAGTGCTCTATGTTGTATATGTTACAAATGTCAGTGATGTTCATTAATATATTGACCGAACTTAATCCAAAAAATCCCAACCAGTATTTTTGAAGAAAACAAACAAAAAGATTGTAATATCCATAGGCAAGAATAAACAATACAGTGAAAGAAAGAGCAAAAAGAGGAACTTTCCTATTAATGTTAAATCACATAAAACCAATACTAGAGAAAATAGCAAGGATGACACAAAAATAGCAATGTAATGGTATAAAACAAAATGGTACTCCAAGAGTGAACCTGAATCACGTATTTTAATATACAGTTAAAATAGGCATCTAAACCCATAGAGCATAATTATTTTTTGAATTTTAAATGTACACTTGGACAGTAGGAACAGTTTTTCATCATTTTTATGGCATATGCAAAAATAAACTCGTCATGGACCAACAGCTAGATCAAATGGATATAAAAAATTAAAATGCACAAAACCAAAGAGAAACACTTTGCTTTCTTTAAATAACATCTTCATTAAAACAAAAGTTACAGTGTCAGCATGGCTTAATTGGAATTGCGTATTTGTGTCTTGAGTGCTGCGGTGTTCTCTGTGCTCACCTATTTCACTTAAACCCACAACATGCTGGCCACATGCTTACAAGTTAGAATGGCAGTCACTCTGGGCGCCTGGGTGGCTCAGTTGGTTAAACGTCCAACTTCAGCTCAAGTTATGATCTCACGGCTTGTGAGTTCAAGCCCTGTGCTGGGCTCTGTGCTGACAGCTCAGAGCCTGGAGCCTGCTTCAGATTTTGTGTCTCCCTCTCTCTCTGCACTCACCCCCCATGCTCGCTCTCGCTCTCTCTCTCTCTCTCTCTCTCTCTTTCTCAAAAATAAACAAACATTAAAAAAATGGGGGTCACTGCAGACCCTGCTCTTTCAGGGAGTCTGCCGCTACAATTCTGTGCTGCTTTTACACTTAGGCTGGACTGCCTTCCCTAGACTGACTGCTTGATATTTTTATGCATTATATATGAACAGGTGACTGAGGAGTTGATCAAACAAGAGCTGACTGAGTATGCCAAAGAGAGCAATTTTGTACTTTAGCTAGAAAAATAAATGCTTTATTGGTCAGCTTTAAAAGTATGAATAAAAGACTCCAAAACCAAAGTTTAGAGATGTACTGATAATGATTACCTTTTTTTTTCATATTCTCCTGTAAAGTCTAATTCTTTTCAAACTTCATAGAGTACTAATCTAGTTAATATTGGGAGTAAAATGTGAATTTTAAGCCAGGGAACTTAAAAATTATATATAATGACCTTAATGGTCTACATTTTGTGACCTGTTATTTTAGAGCATTGTTAATGTCTCAGATCATAGTTTGAATTACAGTTAAAATATTCTTCCCATCAGGGTCACTATGTGGGCCCAAAAGGTTTAGAAAAGCTAGAATCTAAATGCATTTTAAAATTCAGAAGACTGTTTTCACTTCTATAGAAACACCATAAAGGGCAAATGGATTAGTGATTATGTCTACTATTTCTTTCTTTGGTGCAACTTGGTTGGTTCTAAAGTTCAGCTTTAATTTTTCTGTTTTGTTCTTCTGTTTGATTTGGGGAAATGGTGCATTCAGTATATACTAATCCCTGTGCATTTGTGAAGGTACAGTTACATATATATGTGTGGTTGATTACACATTAACATTTGTGTGCACTTTTTCCAAAGAGATGTTTGATGGTACATGAGCTATCTTCTCCCACTTCTTGAAAGCAAGAAGTAATTCGTTAGACTGAAACGGGCTTCAGATCACTCTCATTATCTTAGTATAGAGGCAATATTGGTCTCTCAAGGGAGGTAAGTTGCCTATAGATCTAGACCATAGCATGAGAGAACTTAGGAACCAGAGTCCCAGACTGTCCCATAAGATCAACCCATTGAAGGAACAAACACTTGGCTGTCACCTAATAGGTCAGTATTGAGAGACTTGACTTGAAACAGGTACGTGAGCAAAGAGGGACCTAGTAATAAGAGCTCTGGAGAAAAACATTCATGTCCTATATTACGAGCTCAAAGTGATCAGAACTAGGACACTAGGAGGAGCCTCCAGAAGGGTCTTTGGCTCCACTGCTTGAGGGTGTTATTTATGAATGGAAACAGAACTTCTTAGCAACCTACTCTCTTCCATGTAATTCATTGTAAAGAAATATTTTTAATGAGTACAGCCTTGAACTTTGACATACCTATGTGATAACTTTCCCATTTCAGTCGACCGGAGTCATCCTTACTGTAAATATTTTGGTACCTTTGATGTCATGATTCCTGCTCTTGATTGATGTTATCTATCTCCATACTCAATATAATTAAAAAACATACTTCCTGAGAAATAGTGTGAGGCATGTCCTATGCTGAAGGTTGCATTGATTTTGTATGGGGTGACATTCAGCACTTTCCCCGAAGCCCCTCTTGTGAATTACCCTTCTCCCTTTCAATCAGCCCAAACTGGGACATTCATGCAATCTGGAAATTTTGGAGCTAGTGCAGCCATGATAGGTTTAGTGACCTTGGCAGACTACTTGTCAAATATTTTTAGTACTTCTTCCACTAGAAAATTAACTTATCTTCATGAATGTGATTTCTTAAAATGCATTTATCAAAAATATGTAGTATATATTTTTAAGTTCATTTATTTTGAGAGAGCCAGCGATAACATGTGGGATAGAGGCCAGAGAGGAGGAAAGAGAATCCCACACAGGCTCCACACCGTCTGCACAGAGACTAACACGTAGCCCAAACTCACAAACTGGGAGATCATGACTTGAGCCAAGATCGAGAGTCAGATGCTTAACCGACTGAACCACCCAGGCGCCCCACAAATATATAGTGTGTTTTAAATTGTAGAACAGAGCAGTTGAATTAGTTCCCTAGGCACACTATTTTGATTTGATTTGTGTATGGTAATATAGAAAATATCTTAAATAATGAAATATTTTACACTGAAGAATGTACCATGTACATTGTTGTTATTAGTTATTGGAACTTTAAAATATAGGAAGTGTGAAAAATAATTTTCTTTTAGCAAAATATGTATTATTAGAAGAACTCTAAACCTTTCATGCCCACTTCTCACAAGTAAAAATGGCCAAAACAAATCAAAACCTTATTTTGTGAGAATATTTCATGCAGAAACTGCTATCAGTTGTTAATATAAGAAATGCCATGATGGTAAATTCTTAAGGCAGAAATAAACTCTGTTATATTAAGCTTCTTCATATTTTAAGAAGGGTTAGATATTGGAAAGCTAAGAAATGTTATTTCATAAACTCAATTCACCCATATAATGCATAGAATATTATGGTCTCAAATATTAATTTTTAGATTGCTTTGAAAGGGAAGCAAGGACTTGAAATGGTTAATGTAGTAAGTGAGTCACATTGGAAGAGTTTGAAGAGGGCTAATTAATATTTAATTAATTAGAGTTAATTTTTGCAAATATTTTCAGAAAGTGATTCCACCAGAGTCATGGATGTTTGGGCGCTATTTCATTTATGGAGATTTCTTATTATGGGGTATATTTTGCACTGGGCTGACACCTATCTCTCTGCAAATCCCCCTGTGCTCTCTTCTGCTCCAAAGTAAGTCAACACCCTATTTTCCTTGAGAGCCTTTTCAGTACCTGATAAATAACAAACGCTTTTACCAAACTACTCCTGATCATGCCACTTTTTTCAGTTACTCTTCATAAGAGAAAGTTTTAGTCTTCTCAAAATTCTTGTTACTCATCTGTAAGTTACGAATGACACGTCTAAAGTGAGTGCTCTGAAAAAACCGGTGTGTATGTGATCATGTGGCGTACTGTTTGATTATCTTGGGTCTGTGTTTTAAGATCCCCGCACATCCAATCCTGGGATTATTTTTGTATATACACCCTGACAGATTATGCCCTTAAGACTAGATGTGTTTGTAAACTTGAGGGCTACCACCTGCTTCCAAACTCTAGCTAAAGTGAGAAGAGTTAAGAGCAGATACCTGTTGGCTTTAGATCCATTGTTTCCTAGGTAGGAGGAGGGTGAAAATTAACAACGTTAGTGGGTTTCCCTTTGCTAAAAAACTCTACATCTGAGAAGAGGTAGTGCTCTACAGCTTGTCTGCCAAATCATAAATTAACCTACAGTAAGTGACATTAAGGAGATAGCTTTGTTCCATAAATGGGTAGGAGACCATATGGCTTTGATGCTAGTGTAAAGTTAATCACAAGCTACATGATAAGCTATCATAGCATTCCATAATAAATTGCATACACGACTGCTGTTATTATCTGCACAGCATGCATATTTTGATATTAGTAACCTTTAGGGAAAATTAAAATAAAGCTTTGGCTAAAAAATAGGATCGTGTATTAGAAAGTCATATCTAACATGTAGGGTGGCATTAGGTGTAATTTTTGAGTCTTTCCAAAAAGGGATGGCAGCCTTTCCTCCCTTTGCCTTCTGTCAAGGTGGCTGTGGTGTGATTGGCCCAATTTTGAGAATGCCTATGGGCAATTCCGGGGCACTTTTAGCTCTCCTTGAGAGAGGGTAAGATGCCTTTCTTCAAGATATCAACTTCAATTTTTTTAATGTTTATTTACTTATTTTTGTGGAGGGGAGGAGCAGAGAGAGAGAGAGAGAATCCCAAGCAGGTTCCACTCTCAGCACAGACCCCAGCCTGACGTGGGGGCTCCATCTCACAACCGTGAGCTCACAACCTGAGCTGATATCAAGAGCCAGTTGCTGAACTCTCTGAGCCACCAGATACCCCAACCAACTCCAGCTTCACACCACTTGACCACATCTTTGTCACTTCTCTCCACTAGCACACATTTATGCACACTTGTCTAATTAAGCACAAAGACTTTGAATGAAATCAGAGGCTCTCTACAAGATTATGGTATTGCAATTCTCTTGTAACCAAAATATTTGCTTATCCATAATGTCTTATTCTCTAATCATCCTGAAATTCAGAACTCCTTTTCTTGTTTTTTGGTTTTTTTGGGGTTTTTTTTTTCATAATATTTTATTGTCAAATTGTTTTCCATACAACACCCAGTGCTCTTCCCCTTAAGTGCCCTCCACCATCACCACCACCTCTTTTCCCCCCTCCCCCTTCCCCTTCAACCCTCAGTTCATTCTCAGCATTCAATAGTCTCTCAAGTTTTGCATCCCTCTCTCTCCCCAACTCTCTCTCCCCCCTCCTTTTCTTAATCCTTGTTTGGAAGAGTTATAACAGCCATTGTGGAAGTAAGCATATTGGTGGGAAAAAATTATCTGAGCATTCATGCACACTGATTCCATCTATTTTTCTTAAAAGTGGAGGAAATAGTTTGATTTTTCCGTGCTGTTCCAAGTGCAAGGCAACATGCAATTTATATGTAATTCACACATCAATACAGAGGTTTCTCATCCTGATTGCCTTCGCTTTAATAGTACTCTACAAACAAATAAAGAAATTAACTGATGTTACCCCTGATCAGATGATCTTTCTTTGGAGATGTGACATTTAATCTGATTATTCATGAATATTTTAATGAGAGATTTATCACATGCCAGTCATTAGACTCTGAATTTTAAAATGCAACCAATCATGCCATGTTGATGACAAGCTTCCATTTCTAATCTGTAGGGAAAGAAGGAGCAAACAAGATGAGTTTCATAGTTGGGTTTTATTTCTTTTTTGTTAAATCTCACGTAGCATATATCTGCTTCCAGGGAAAAGAGAACTCATGATAGCAATCAACTTTTCTTCCCTCACTCCAATTAAATTAATGGTACTTCAATTTAACAGGAATGTGATATATTAATGATTAATAGAAGATTAGCTGTTCATTTCTAATTTGCAAGCAACTCCAAATTGATAAATGGTTTTGGGATTACCAAAGCCTTTTTGTAAATCTACTGTTTGCAATTTAAACAAATCACCATTTCCATAAGAAATAACTCAACAAAGCATGATAGGACCTTGGACCAGGTTATAGAAACTGACTTACCCTCACTTAATTTGGGCCCTCTGAGGGCAAATGATGTGTCCAGTGATGAGCACAATATCTGAAACATAGTAGTCACTCAATAAATAATAGGTGAGTGACAGAAGGAAAAAACAAAAAATGAATGAATGTCGTATACCATTAGAGTATAAAAATCCAAGCTCTGTTTCTATATGAAAACTTAACCCAAGGTGCAGTGCTGTTTTCTAAGAAACACAACAGCCCTCTTCCCATCCCCCTGCTCCTTAGTAACCAGCAGTGGGGGCACTTTCTCCCAGACAACTGGTCAACTCTCTGGGGTGCCATGGGGTTAGAGGAGAGGATGAGACTCCTAAAGCATGAGGAGAACTGTGGTGGGTTGTTGAGCTTCTTAGGTGATGTGTAGAGATGCCACATGGTAGGAAAATATCAGAAGGTCAGGTTGACGATTACTTGGGACATGAGGCTATAAAATATCCCTGTAAGTGTAAAGCAGAGAAGAAAATTGTTTTTTGTTTGTTTTTTAATTTTTTTTAATTTATTTTTGAGAGACAGAGAGACTGTGTGAGCAGGGGAGGGTCAGAGAGAGAGGGAGACACAGAATCTGAAGCACGCTCCAGGCTCTGAGCTAGAGGTCAGCACAGAGCCCGACGCCCACGAACTGTGAGATCATGACCTGAGCCGAAGCTGGATGCTTAACCGACTGAGCCACCCAGGCGCCCCGGAAGAAAATTGTTTTTATCAGCATTCTTCTTCAAAAGACTATTCAATGTATTGAAAGGAATTCTTGATTAAGCAGCGTGGGGCTACCCCTAACAAGCTCTTGCTCTTTCCACTCACAGCAGAGTTGGTGTGCTCCAAGGATTGTTGGTTAATTGCGTGTTTGTTTGGGTAAGTGGATGATGCAAGACGCCAAGGTGTTGCCTTCTGCAATCCTCCTCTCTCTGCCTCTGCCCTCAACCAGGTGCTAAGACTTCTCTAAAAATGTTGAGTAAATATTTAGAATGTTAGTTTGAAGGTTAGTTGAAGGTGTTAGTTTGAAAGTTAGTTTGCCAAGAGGATTCAAATGGTCTTTGCCAATCCTGGGTCTGGAAGTATGGCAGAGAAAAGGTGTCCCTATTCTAGAAGCAAATAAATACAGCCATTTAAAGATTGTGTATTCATATTTAGGAAACTGCCTTATAATGGATGAGCAGTATATTATAATTCTGTTTCCTTCAAAAATCTTCAAAAATAAGTGCAATTTTTTCCTGCTATTAGGTTCAATGGAAAAGCTGCACAGATATAGAAAACCTATCAGTAGAGGTCAGAGATAGGGGGACCATAGAGATTACCAGAGGAGTTTGGGGGCATGTTGGGACCATTCTATACCTCGAGTGTGCTGTTGATCACCCAACTTCTGCATTTGCCCAAAATTGCAGAACTGTATACTAAAGACGGGTAAATTTTATTCTATATAAATTATACTGCAGTTGTGAAACTCAATTTTTAAAAGAAGTCTTTATATTGTGATTCCAAATATTCAGATACATGTAATTTCAGGGGTGTTACTGGAAACATGCCTGAGTTTCTCCTCAACTAAAATGTTACTACAATGAGCAATAATTTGCAAAATCTTTTCCAGTTTTTACCTCTTATGAGTCTATATTTAAATAACTAAATAAATCTGAAATTAGTTGGCAACTTTGTACTAGCAATGGTCATTATTCCACCATCTAAGCTCAGATAATTATTACCTTCTCATAATTGTCTAGTGTGCAACCAAGGTCAACCAGTAAAGAAATCATTTTAATTTCCATTCAGCTTCACTGATTATTTGTAGAGAGCATTTTGTTTCTAGGTCAAATTGTCTCAGCACACACAGCTAACTCTGGTTGAGCCAAACCAAATTTCCTTCAAAAGCTCTGACACTGGGAGTCTGCTCTGGCATTTCATTTGTTTGTATAGAAAATGTTAGGGCTCCTTTTGCCAAGTGTAAGCTCTGATTTCAAAATCCTCTCATAACCTTGCTTCTCAACAACATTCCAAACTTAAAACTGAAATTGACCCTTCAGACAATGCCAGAGGCATACACAGAGAGAAATGCACTACCATAGTATTATTGGACACAGTCCTATAAACTGCACGTCTCTGAACTTCAAAAATATTATATGGCAATCATAATTTGGCAATAATGTCAGAAACTGACTTAATTAAATAAAAGCCTAAGGAGGAATTGTTTTTTATTATTGAAAATTAAATACTGGTATTTTTCTGAGTAGCACTGTAAGTCATATGACCAATAGATTCCCCGATACATTAATTGGGTATCTTGCAAAGTAGTAGAATGGCCAAAACCAAAATATACTGTTTTCTATCTTCCATTTTTCAATGCATTGTACACATGAAGACTGCTTGAAGTTATATTTTAAAAAGGGAGTTTGGGTTTGTACTTTACGTATTAATTGAAAGATATCTTCTAAAATATTCTTTGTAGCCATGGTTTATACCCTATTGAGTCACTTGCTTTGGTTTTCATTCTTTTGTATTTTCACTGGTATTTTATATCTTTTCTTTTTCAATAGGAAGTCTTGTGGCCATTACCTGGTTTGCTCTAACAGAGACATGCTTTATTATACCTCACCAGGTAGTTCAGGTGTATTTCCTGCTCTTGCTCAATATTGTTTGAGTTATATAATTACTGTTAGAAAATACTCTCTAACTTGATTCTTCCTAATCTCTGTTTGCTCAGGGCCAAGATTGTTTTTCAAGTTGAACAGACACTGGTGTGTAATGACCACATGCAGAGTGCCTCCGACCCAAACAGAGAGAGAAGTGATCCCTGCATCCCATATGCATGTCATGCAGACTGATTTAGAAAGACAGTGGGATTTGAAATTGTACAATACTGAGCTATCAGGAAATTAACATGGTTTAATTATTCCACTCAGTATTAGCCATGTTTGTCCTATTCCTGACTTTTTAAAGAATAAAAGCCAGTATTAATATTTAAATTGAGGTGTAGAAATTTGCATTCTTTGATAGAATCATCCATATCTGTAGTCCATGATTATTGTCCGTAACCCATGTGGTCACATGCACACCTGTTCTGCTAACTCATACTGTGTAGGCAGGCTTTATGACAATCCAAAATCAGTCCTAGTGATACACTCAACCTATTAGTTCCTTCCATAGAACATGCTCGTATTCTTGTCTATGAGCTCATGTCAAGGTTAAAAGACACTGAGCTAAAGGGGAGTTTATGACTATTTTCAAATGATATCATATCCAAAAGCATAAACTGTCAGTGACTTTAATTATTAAGCTTTGGAAGAACTCCCTGTCTTCCTGCGGTTGTAAGCTCCTTGAGGCTCTGACAGATGACCTCTCCTTTGCCAGGCAAGGTGGGTGGGGCTGTGGACGTAGCCCCAATATACAAATTCTATCTTAGCTTTGGCAACTGCCGTGTGAAATCTCACTTGGCTGTCCATCCAAAAGTATGCATCTCTTCATGGATCTGACAGTTATATTTTTTAAAGTGCTATATCTCAGGTGTAAATTACAAGGTTCCATCTGGTGGTTAAGACATAGTGTTGAATATTATGTATTTGAGGCTAAAAGGCCTATAGCCCATTGTTGTACTTTGTATATTTTTTAATCATATCATTTTGCTTCTCAAATCGTATGCCTTCTCATTTTATCATGTAACCTTTTCCAGTAAGTAAAATTGAAAGTAGAAATAAATTATTAATAGAAATATATTAATCATGTAGTCTGATATATTTTACCAGTGACAAGCTTGAGGTCCAAGGATGTGTGACAATTGATGGTGTCTTCTATCTGATTAGTGGCAGAACGAGCATTGTAGCCAAGGTTTCTCTCAATTCAATGTCCTCTGGACTCTTATTTAAGTTTTGAACATAATTTAGGTTTGATTACAGACAGTGGAAATACCGATTGCTGATAGAAAACTGTGCTCAAACAGCAAGTGAACTTGTAGAACTATTAGGACATAAAAGTTTGCATTTCTACCTTTATGTGACCTCCATGTCAGCAGGAACAACCCAGCCCTTCAGGTCAAGGGTTGCCTGAGACCCCTAATCTATGCCCTAAAGAAGCTTTAACCTTCCCAAGTTCGTTTCCCGTTCTTCAGGTCCTCCCGAGTCCTCTTCTCTTGTCTATGCTTTGTGGAGCTGGGTCAGTTGTGAGCCTTGGTTCTCTCTCACCTGGGAGGTCCCTTTCTCCCTTGCATGATTTTTCCTAATCTTCACTTTATACCTCCTTCCTTATGTGGAGCTTTCTCTCAGGCTTCATCTCAAACAGCCATCTAGAGAGCCATCCAGGAGCTTAGTAGGACAACATTATTTACCATCCAAGGTAATTCTAGGTTAGCGATAGGTATTCCACCTAAATGAAACAAGTGAAAAGATCATTTCTCACTGTCACTATGTAAGAACAAAATACATCACTGGAGGAGAAAGGAAATGACATCATTTTCCATAATAAAGAAAACGTGATCACCACTAACATTCAATGAGCATTTGACAGCTTCCTAAGCATTATCTCCCCTCTTCTAAAACCCACAAGAATCACCTGAGATTGATTCTGTTGTTACCCCTATTTTATGGGGGAGGAAACTGAACTTCAGAAGGTAAAATAAAATTGCCCTAAGAATAAAATGGCTTTTCGTGGTTACCCCTCACCACCATTTATTATGACCCATTTACCGGGACTTTGTCAATACTGTTACCCCTGCATGAGCCTTGTGATGTCACCTTTTCCAGTTCCTCCTCAGAAGAATAGAGTTGCTCTGAATAATCACTAGAAATAAGAACAGTAGTCAGTGACTGCTGAGCACCTTTTATGTGCCAGGCATTATGGTCAATATGTGGCGGGCGTTATTTCATGTAATACTCAGAACACACCAAAGTTGCGGACAATAGCAAAATTTTTGGAGAATGGGAAACTGAAGCTTGTAAAGATTAAGTTTCTGCCCTAAGACTGCCCCACAGCTAAGAAGTAGCAGAGTCAGGAGAGGAAGGATGTCAATCTGACTCCAGAGTTTATTCTAGTAAGTTCTCTGAGATAGCCAGAACTGCCCTCATCCTAGGAGCTGATGATGCTTTGCTATTGAAGAGGTGCTTTTTGAAGGTGCAGTCGGCATATAATAAAGTCTTTCTAGGGCTCCTTAAGTCCTATGTCAGGGTGCGTGCCTGTGCGCCCTGCCTACCTCTTCCGATTCTGACAGATGTTGCAAGAGAAAACACGAAAACTATAGAAGTCTCTGCTTCTCATGAAATACTTTTGCAGAACATTTTATTTCATAAAAATTAACCGCTTGGGATATTTGTCGCTGTTTTGTTATTTTCTTCTTTGGGATATTTCTATCTGGAGTTTACAATGAAATGATACTGAACGCTGATGCTAATCCCTAAGGAGATATATACTTGTTCTCTAATGTTCTGAAATGTCAGGAAATCATTTAGAGAGTGAGTGTCTTCGGTCGCTGATTATAATTTGTGCTGTTGTTGGATAACATCTGCCTTGTAGATCAATTGTCCGAGGGCCAGAAGGTCATCTTTGAATTAGTCTGATACCTTATTGAAACTCTGCCAATCCCCCTCCTCCTTCCCCCTTTCTTTTCTTCTTCTTCTTGTTCTTCTTCTTGTTCTTGTTCTTCTTCGTCTTCTTTTAAATTATTTTTGATTGCACAGAGGACATTCTTTATGAGGAATGACAAAGTGTGCATGAGGGGGATAACTTAGCAAATTAGTCTGATGAGGACTCCAGTATTTACTGGATGAGCTCTATTTGATTAAAAGAAGATTTTACCATCCAGCTTCTTTTTCAGTGGAGGTTATCCAGAGCGTCAACTCTAATCTCCTGTAAAGAAGCCAGTGCCCCTGCAGTGGTACCGATCTGCTCTTCTTTGGTGGATTTTCCCCTTTTTTAATATAAAGCATCGTAACTGGGAGAATCGTAAACTCCAATGTTTGAAGGATAAAGATGTTGATTTTGGGCAAAGGAAAATAATAGATAGGCTTAGAGGAAGGAAAAGGGAAATGCATCTCAGTGTTAGAGGTGATGTGGAAAGAATAATAAGGAAGACAACATCTGGTATGACAGGGCCTCTCTATTAATGCTTGGATTAGAGGGGGAAGTGCCTAAGATGTGTACAAATAAAATCCTAGAGTGACGCTAGCCCTCCACGGGTTTGGCATTCAAGAAGAGGGGGGGAAAAGCCCCTCCATCAGAGTTCCAGGTGATTTTGCAATAACCATTTATGAGGGAAGATATTTATTTTAGTTAATAGGTAAGTCCTAGTCTGTACGTCGGAGGAAGACGGTTTTATTTCCATTCTCCCTATCTTGGGTTTCCTTGCTTCTCATTTATTTCTTCATTTTTACACTTCTTTTCTCTCAGGCTCTGTCGGTAGCTCTTTCTGCCCTTCAATTTGTGGTTCTTTGGGGTAATGAAAGGCAGGTGCTAGTGTGACATGGCCCATTGCTGATCACACTCCAGTAGATTGAATTCCTTTGATCTCTGCTCAAGAGTCGTGTGCAGGTGTTTGGGAGGAGAGAGCAAAAAACAATGTTTTTCCTAAGAATTTTGGCATCACAAAAAGAAACACAATTGCACAAAGCCATTACAGATGTAGGATAAATAAACACACAGAGAGTGAGCATACTAAAATGTAGTTTTTTGTGTTTATATTTTTATTTTTTGTAAACTCAACATAGTGGCTATGAAGGGAAAATTGTTCTTAAAGTTCTGTGAGAGGTTTTTAATGATACAAATCATCCCTAGTTTGTAAGTAAGAGCATTCAAGACAAGAGATCATGAAACAAAATATGAATGATGGCAGATATGGAATGCGTGTGACTGGAGAGCTTTTAGATGGGTGCAACTCGCTGTTTTTTAATAAAAGGAAAAGCAAATTACAAGCTATTTAAGTAGAAATTTTAAAAATTCAATTAGTAAAATAGGCCAGTACTTCTGAAAACAGAAGTATCCAGTATTTGAATATTCTGGTCGCATAAGCTTCCAATACCAGGAAGGTGGTCTGTCTTTTTCACTGGTCTTACCTCCACCCTGGTGCACAGTTTACCCAATTACAAATGCATGAATATGTGTATCATGGGGGGAATCATGATTATGGTTGGCATTCAGCAGTGTCACAGAGATTCACTACCGGTGGTAAGGAGGGTGGACATAGGATCGCTGTGGTAGGGGGTGAAGGGATTTAAAATCGAAGAAGTAGGAGAAGGGCGCACAGTGTCCTGGACTCAGCGCTCATGCGACGCTATGTTAGAGTCTGCACACCCATGGCCAGAGTCGCAGTGGGCAAGGCTCTCCGGTTCCCTAATGCTCTAGCCAGCTGTGGAGAATGAGGGCTGGCAATGTGAGACCATGAGATGATGAGAACTTCTTGGCTGAGGAAGTGAGGAGGGAGCCTTCATGGGATGGGAGTGGAGGATACTCAGGAACAGAGTAACTCCACTGCCTGTTGCGAGTTTTTTAACAGCTTAATTGAGACATACTTGTGTACATACCACACAGTTGACCCATTTAAAGTGTACAGCGCGTTGACTTTTAGTATATGTACGGAGTTGTGCACTGTTGAGCTACGTCAAACCTATGGAGTCAGCTCTCAGCTGATCGATTGTGTGCATGTGTGTATATGTGTGTGTGCGTGCATGTATATGTGTGTGAATTCAGGTGTGTGCCTGTACCTATGTGGGCATGATGCAGAGGAAGGGACAATAAGCCACCGGGCCATCCAGAGTGTCCCTCTTCTGTAGTGTTGATAATATCCTTACAAAACAAGCCAATGTTTCCTGTGGATTCTCTGAACTCTATTTTATCCAAAGATACTGCCTGAAATTTGATAATAAGCTACGGGGAAAAGTCACAATGTCACTGTTTCAGGTGACAAGTGAAATTGCAGTGTTAAGACTTTCAGGGAAAAGGTTCCCAACATTAAATTCACTTTAATGATTTATAGCCTTTAATTCACAGCTTACAAATAATTGCCTTACGGGGGTTAACTAAATCTGTCATTCTTACCAAAGGGAAAACATACCTGTTCAAAAGTCTGGCAAAATAAGGCCTAGAGATATCAGCCTTGTAGAAAATAATAAAATGTAGCTCACTTGCACAAACATCCCAGAAGGGAACCCAAGATTTTCATTGTTTTTGTGTTCATACCCTGTAGTGGTGTGCAGTTCATGTGTGTGTGCATATCTTCACTTACACACATATATTTATCTCCATGTATTTACTTTAGAATAAATGATTCAATTTACCTATAGCAAATTTTTCAGAAGTCTCAGAAATAAGTAATATATAACCAATATAATATATAGTAACCGTGATAGATAATAAACATAATAAAAATTTAAAAATAAAAAATTAAAATTATATTTATACAAAAATATACATTATATATATGCAAATATATAAATTATAAACAAATAATTTATTAAAAATAAAAGTATATTTGTAATAAAACTATAAATTTATAATTTATATAACAAATTTCTTTTGTATGTTATATATTATATCAGGTACATGATGCACATATGTAAAAATCACATAACTATATATCATAGCTTATATATTACATAAAATGTATAATAGCAGTATAGATCTACATAGTGATATGCAGTTTTTAAAATTATAAGTGAAGGCACTAATTCATTCCTAAATACTTTTCTAAGAGTTCTCTTTGTGGACAGACTCTTCAAATTTTCTGGTGTAAATATTACTTTGGTTTTTTAAAAATTTTTATTTTTTTAACATTTATTATTGAGAGACAGAGCATGAGCATAGGAGGGGAAGAGAGAGGGAGACACAGAATCTGAAGCAGGCTCCAGGCTCTGATCTATCAGCACAGAGCCTGACACGGGGCTCGAACTCACAAACTGGGAGATGATGACTTGAGCCGAAGTCGGACGCTCAACGCACTGAGCCACCCAGGTGCTCCAGGGGGTAATTTGGGAGGGTTAAAGGACTTCTCTGGCATTCACACTAAATAGACTTGTGTCTGACCAGTGTCTCATTTAATGGCGGAGTCTTTATCCACCAATTATACAAAGATACGCAGTCTGACCATGACAGTCATGTGCAGGGGGACCTGGTCCTCTGTGAACTGCAGCCAGTAACCAGAAAGAAAAGGTCAAGATCTGGGTCTGCTGGTGGCCCTGTGCTGGCAACCAGGGAAGAAGGACAAGGAAGAATTGTCAGAACTGGTTCCAGTTTGCCACAGGACACATCCGAAAGCAAATCCTAGTGCTCTGGAGAGCGAGGACGTGCTATTATTCTTCAGCCAAAGAGGCTCGGAGGCAGGGTACCATTTCAGCAGCGTAGAGCACGGGGACTCCGTGACATATGTCCGTGTCTTATCGGAGGCCTGGCCGAGGGCAGCCTCTGCAGGGTCAATGACAGAAGGGATTACAAGAGGCAGGTAAATCCCGCCAGCTGTCACTAGCACCAGGGCAGGCTGACCCCTGAGTTGCTGCATTGCCCTGGCCTCAAATCCAGTTTGCTCTCTTTATGGGCTTTTTATTCTGGACTTTATTCTGAGTTCTCGTCCTTACTCTGCTTGCTGCAGAGAAAGTCCAGAAACCCTGAGCAGGATGTTTTTCTGCTTAAAAAAGAAGAGTCGGACTCTTCACTGACTGAGCCACCCAAGAGCCCCTATTTTTAGCTTCTTTTAAAACTCTTGTAAATACCTGGTGGATTCGGTGTGCTCTTGCCGTTCTATTCTGTCATAAAATTCAAAATTAAGAAGAAAACTTCACTGTAGAATAATACTTCACTTATCAGGTTAGGAAAAATTCTTAGTCTACCCCTTTTGTTCAAAACTGGACTTTTAGGGGCACCTGGGTGGCACGGTCACTTAGGCATCAGACTCTTGGTATCCATTCAGGTCATGATCTCATGGTTCATGAGTTCTAGCCCCATGTCGGACTCTGCGCTGAGTGTTTGAAGCCTGGACCCTGCTTCAGATTCTGGGTCTCCCTCTCTCTCTGCCCTGCTCCTGTTTGTGTGCATGCGCGCTCTCTCTCGCACACTCTCTCAAAAATAAGTAAATATTAAAGAATTTAAAAAAGTAAATAATCAGAAACATAATACATAGTATTGAAACATTTTTCTCTTGTCTGTCCCTTTGTTGTTATAGCATTAAAAACATAATAAAACACACATTGTCGCTTAATCTTGGGACAAAATGGAGAGAGAGAGAGAGAGAGAAAGACAGAGAGAGAGAGAGATGTTAAACATTCCACCTTATTCCCTGATAACCAGTATAAGAGAAATGACAAACGTTGGGACAGTTATTTCCCACAGGGGCTCCGAAGAGCGGGAAGGACGGGCACATCTGGGGTGTGACTTGAACTCAGGTTCCCTGTCTCCATCCCAACAATTAGAAGGAATCACTTTCTCCTGAACACGTTTCTCTTCCTACCTATTCTTTTTACTCGAGTGTCTGTGAATGTTTCACTCTATTGACCCATATTCATCCTGAAAGAGATTCTCACATAAGAAAAAAAAATCTTTTATCTATATTTGTCAGAAATCTATGGCAGCATGGCATAAGAGGTACTCAGTAAATGCTGAATGATTTCCTGAGCATGGAAGTTAGGGCCGGGCCCTCATTTCTTCTCAGCTGCTAACACTTGCCACTGAATACGTCCACACACCATGGTCTTTATTCTACCAAAGCTTGGATCTTGGCCATCGATCTTTCTACAGATCAACCGGAGCTGGGAACTGTGGCTTCTCTTCCAGGGATAAATATGTCCTTGATATCACAGGTTGGATATGTCTTTCTCATAAAATATTTTTATACTTTTCCACGTCAGGGGTCCCGTGCAGACCAGGGTAGGAACTTAATTACAGTGTTTCATATCTCATAAAAGATTTTCCATTCTAAATAAGTTATTTTTAAGTAATCTGTTGGAATAAACTCTACGTCTGTAACTTCCTGTGTCCCAAGGTTATAGGGGGATGGAAAGGCAGAATATTTTCCTCCATGAGAAAGAATTAAACTTTAAAAAAATTAATAGAGACATGGCTTTTCTCTGTATAGTTATAACTAGGATAAATAATGAAAACAATAGGGAGCTTTTTTTAAATTAGAAGATTCCTTTCTGGAAAAAAAGTTTTAAAAAGCAGATTTTTAAATCTGTGAGTGAAGTTTTTTTTTAGAAATGCTTCTTTGAATTTTGAAAAAGCAAACTAAAAGTTTATAAAATAAATTTACGAAGATTTTGAACCAAAAAGACATAATAGATTTATGATGAAATTTCTTTTGGCATAGACGGAATTCTCAGATATTTCAGAAGCAATGGAAAATTAATTTGAAGGTGCTTTTTTCCCCAGTGTGCAATACATATTTATAATCTACAGAGTAACAAACAAAATCATATTTTGGATCTTTAAGACCTGACTTAGCAAAAAGCTAATTCGTTTTGAGGCCCTTTGATGCATTTAATTTAATTTATTGGAAGCAGATTAATGTGAAATGATAAAATAATTATTAAAATGGAAATAGAGGGAAGGAATGAATCAAATCAACAGAGGGGGGAAAGTGGCTGATTACTGTAGTTCTCAGGATAATTCCCAATTTAATCACATTAAATCTAATTGTTAGCAGATAGATTATGGGAAATATAGGTTTTCTTTGTAACAGAGAGAGAGAGAGAGAGGGAGAGAAAGGGAGAGAGAGAGAAAGGCAAAACACAAGACACGCACACAACACAAAAAGCCAGAATGTCAGTAGGAGAAATAAAAGAGTAAACTGATAAAGGAAACAAAAATGGAATTTCTTTTTTTTTTTCTAATGTTTTAAATTTATTTTTGAGAGACAGAGAGAGAGACAGTGCAAGCAGGGGAGGATCAGAGAGAGAGGCAGGCTCCAGGCTCTGAGCTAGCCGTCAGCACAGAGCCTGATGCGGGGCTCGAACCCACGAACCGTGAGATCATGACCTGAGACGAAGCTAACCGACTGAGCCACTGATGCACCCCAAAAATGGAATTTCTTAAGGAGACATGGCCCCTTCGCATTCTCAAATGAAAATTTGTTTTATGGTTTTAGAAAAACAATTGTAGTTTTAAAGGCATCCGTATTCGAGTCGATAAATATATCTTTAATGACTGCTATTTGCAGGACACTGCGTTCTCGTCTGTCTTCCAGCTGGTAAGTTTAGCTGAATACCTGGAGCTATGGCAAAGCCAAGTTCTGTTGATCAATGGCAGTCCCCATTAACACAGTAATGAACAACACAGAGGTATCCTGTGATATACTTGCTTTCACTGAGTGTGACGAATGTGTAATGTAGTAGAACTTGCGATAATCTGGTGACTTACATGACCTCGACTGGAGGATTAATTTCATATAAACATATTGCCCTTGTTTCAAATTTCAGTGAAATGGATGTGTAAGTTCTTCATTGCTGTTTTGAAAATTTTGTGATTAAAAAATGCTATCCCAGAATAATCCTGGAAAGAAGCGGAAATCATTCTGAATGTTGTATATAGTTTTTGGTATGAATAACAATTCCTACTAAATAAGCTCATTTAAAACTTTCAAAATTTACATGTTTCAGTGGGAAGAGGGTCTCTTGTTTAATTCTGTTCATGTCTCCCCATCTCTAGTGATGTCGTTTTAATCTAAACTTCCATGATCTTTCTTCTGGACTATTATAGTAACTTCAAGCAGGCTTTGCTTCTTCCTACTTATTGGCCTTTTATTTATTCCCCAAACTGCAGTCAGGAAAATCTTAAAAGGAAATCTGTAAGGCTGATCATTTCATACCCAACAGTGTGTTGGTGTACCTGGTAAGGCATAATTTCAGTCAGAGGGAAAATGAAGCAACATAGTGATTATAAACATAAATACATGAGCATAGCTTTGGACAGTATGGCAATTACTTACTCAGAAGGTTCTCATATTAGAAAACAACCAGATCCTCCAGATCCTCTATATAATAGATTATCATATTATTTTTTAGATAAGGCATTGCTGAGATCACAAGACTTGAGAGAAAAGAGAAAACTCCAAGCCCTGTCACCTCATTTTGTGATACTCAAGTCACAAAGTGGCAGCAGTTCTAACGAGAGACATTTTCCGAAGGATGGAGACAATGAGCAGTGAGATGGGACTTTGGGGAAACTGACTCACAATCATTGGTTCTCTGGTTCTCTCACTGTGGACTACTTCCTTTTTGAATGGTTATTTGCGACGTGGGCACATTACCAGGCTGCTGTCAGAATTAATTAATGTGTGAATTCCTCTGAGATTTTTTGAACAAAAGATTCTTGACAAGTACTATTGGTAAATGAGATTTCAAGACATTGGACTTCACTGAAAAGTTATATTAGCATGACCCTTTGAAAATCTTTTTACTTCTGAAGATGCATTTCCAGTTTGGGTAATTGCTAATGACTGACTTATTCTTAAGGGAAGAGAAATAGGAGAATATTATAGCCTTCTTTCCTATTAAGTCAAGATATTTAAAATAACTTTGAGCTTAAAGCAAGAGAAATGACTATTTGGACACAAGGATATTTTCAGCCTAAAAAGATCGTGACATGAATCAAAGCATGGACTGACAATGAAATGATCAAGCTGTATTATTTTAATCTATTTCTATTGGATATTGCAATTGTGCAGACAAAAGCAGAAATAAAGCAATTACGTAGAAGTAGCTGTGTGGACTTCACTGATGAAAAAAGGACAGTCTGCCTTTGCTGTCACTTTCTTGCCAGTATCCGGAGAATGAGGACTCCCTTCCAGAAGCAATGTGGTAGAAAAGTCCTTCCCTCTTAGTTGGCAGGATGTCCATAGTCACAGGACAGTGTCTGAAAGCAACAAAAACTGTTTTCAGGTGAGAAGATTGGGAGGTTTGCCAGCCGAGACCTTTTTCCTTCTCTCTGAAAAGTAAGTTTCTCTTTTTGATTTGTGCTCAACTGTCCACCCCTTCCCACATCCTTGGGAAAGCAGTTCTTCTTCGTGGTTACTAGACCCTGATTCCAGATCAGCTCATGATTCCACAGAACTGTCTCCTTGGTTCTTAGTTTTTACCTTTGCTTTTAATCATGGTTGTTTAACCTCCCTTTTCATTATCAGTACTCACTGCACACTTGCTGTTGTTCAATATTTCGCTAGGCACCTAAAAATATAATAATGAACACAACACCCATGTCATGCCTTCATAGAGCTCCCCACACAGGTTTTTGCATGCATATTAAATACAGACTAAGCCTTTATGTTTTAATAGAATGGAGCACTTGCATTGACACTATTCAGAAGGGTACTGAATCCCAAAGTGTCATTTGGAAAAGGACGATTACATTCGAAAACTAGACCAGATTAGTCAATAGTTGAATGCCACTGCAGTGGTTAATCACTAGGGGAAATATGCAGTTTGAAGCAATTTAGAAGGGTTTCCTTGAGCACCCTTGTGCCAAAATCACTTGGGAAAATACCTTAGGAATTATCGGAAATTATCTTGAACCTTTAGTTATAGACAGATATGGGCAGGACATTATTGAGCATCTAGCCTTTAATACATTTTTTTGGCTGAAAGGAAGCTTCTCATTAGGAGGTAAAGAAATGGAAGATAATAGAGAACCAGAGGAAGACATTTACTGAGGTTTGAGGCAGAGTAGAAATCCCATTTCTTGCCACTTCATCTAATGCTCTCTCCGTAACTGCACACTCATGAAACAGTTGTTTCCACAGACTTCCTGGCACAAGATTAGACTCTCAGAATGGTTCCTTGTGTATTTGAAAAAGACACATTCCATAAGTACCAGACTTGGCTTGTAAAGGTGAGGCCCAGAGGAAACTATTTTTCTCACCCATTTGGCCTTTAATGTTCTCTGCTCATGCGTGGGGGTGCAGAACTAATAACAATAATGGACGGCATGTCCTTGCCCGTAAACATTTGGCTACTCACAGCATGAGACGTCTTGTCAGCACAAGGGCTGTCATAGGGGCATAAGATTTAGCGTCAGGGAGCTGGGCCAGTCTCTGCTGGACGGCAGCTCGAGGCAGATAGGTGGCCTGGCATGCATAGGTCACCTGTGTTTATGCTGACGAATGTGTGTGATATCCGTCGTCTGTATCATTCCATTGAGTTGTGTGGTTTTTGTAGCACATGCACCTCTCTCTAGAAAGTATCTTTCTTTTTTTATTGAGAGATAAGTAGCCTTCTATCTGGACTTCCCTGAAATAAATGATATGATTCATGTGATAGCAATTTGCAGTTAGATGAAAATATAAACATTAGAGATTAAGAATAATATATAAAAAATAATATCATTTGCATTGGGAATATATAGAATTAGTCAAAAACAAATATTAGAGTTGCCTAATTTGTTAATGAAGGCTTATTGAATTTAGTTTCGTATTTGATTTGGTTGCTTATTACGTATTTCAGTATTTATGTTGTGACTTTTTAACTTGCCATTTTTTTAATGAAATGGTTTTTGGCATGACATTTTAAGCATTAAGGTCTTCGGCTCACAGTAGAAGCAGTTTCTTTAAGGTTCTTCTTGTTTTTATTCTTGAGATTCAATAACAAGCCATTTTTCTTGACTTCTAAAGTGAGTTTTAGGTATTTGTTATGAAATTATATGACTACTATGAACTTAAATAAAAATCCAAATTGCATTTATGGATATTTTAATTGGAAAGTTCAGTGGGTATCCCTTTTAAAAATTAAATGCCCTTTCACATGATAGGCAAATTATAGAAAATCTATAATTATATGTGTCAACAGACCATGTTATTAACATATATATTACATGATTATAAATTTATGTGACTCATTTTTACCAAGCATTCTCAAGTCATAGTCCACAATACATGGTATGAATGCAATTTTCTTTATGCAATTTTAAACACATGTTTATTTCAATATCACTTTTATTGCTAAAATCATGCCTTGTTTTTCTTTGTCTACAGACATATTCGTTCAAAAATCATTCTTCAGAAAATCTTTTTACATTCCAACATGTATTTAAATTTTGGAAGCAGATAAATGCTGGTTAAAATCACAGCTTGTAAACCTAACAAATAATTGATCTTTCTGGAAATTACTTCTTTAAAATCTAACAGAAATAATGACTCTCTCCTATACTACAGGTGTTCCTGACAAACAGCCATTGGAAAATATATTGCTAGTTCATTTTCTGTTTTTATCTATTAAGTCCTCTGAAAGCTATTTATGGAAACTATCTCTTATGGAATTATGGCTAATTATAAAATGAGAGTCTTCATAAGACCAGCATTCTGTGATTTCTCCTTGATTAAATAAAGTACAGTTTAATCTGAGGGTGGTCTGTGCAGATTCCCTTACCTGTCTTCTCTGAGAATCTCTCTAGAAATGGGGGGAAACAGGCGGTGGTTTTGTTTGGGTGATTTCCACTGAAGCAGAGCAAGGTCATGCTTTTGTATACTGTATTGTCAGATATAATTTCTCAAAAACAGATGGCAAACAGGCAGTATTAGAAAATCTGTAATTTGCTATGCTGTGCTAAAGACAAACCACTGACTAAAACTGCAACCCATTAAACACCAGAACAACCTTCAGTCATTCTGACGGTTCTGTCTGTCTCCACCCTTCATGGTCTTTTGGCTGAAGACCAGAGTTCATCTATTATTTCTCTTCCCTTCTGTCTGCTAAGATCACTGCACAGACACTTGTTTTGCATTCCAAACTGTTTTACCTGGCAAAGGAATGAAGGAAAGCTGTCTTTTATCTTTATGATTATTCATTTTATCTTTCAAATACCAAGCCATTAAAATTAGAAGCAACAACAAAAAGAAAAAAAAAAGAAAAGCAATCAAATATATTAAAAACAAAAATTTGGAACAATGTACTTGACCCCCTGAAACTGCTCAGTATTGGAAATTGTCACTGAGGTATGTCGAATTCAGCAAGCAAAACAAAAGCAATTTACTTTCATATTTTGCTAAGTGGTCATTTTTAAGCATATGGGAGAGATCGCATCTTTCCCAGACTGTCGGTTTTCTGAGATGTTAGGGCATCTGGATGGGTATGCCAGTGTGGGCAAGATGGGTATGCCAGTGTGGGCAAGAAAACACAAAAACAGTTGTTCTTAAGGAAGTTTGGCAGATTTTTCTAAGGGCTTACCTATCAAACCTCATATCTGAATAGGTGAATAAAATATGGCAACTTTGGTTAAATATTCTTAGAATATTTTCTTTACTGTCTGACTTCAAAACAGCAGGGTACAAATGTCTTAATGAACATTCACTGCTAGACTAATTACCTACCAAATCATTGACCAGTGTCTTTCTGATAAAAAAGAGAGAACATAAACATACGTTTCCTCATATCAATCCTCATATCAATCTCCTATGCAGAATGCTTTGGTATTTTTCCATACCCTGTAAACTTAACATTATGTTGGACATAGAAGCCCCAATACAGTCTTGCCTCCATCTTTTTCCATATTTTGCTACAACCTTGGCTCAGATAAAATCCAGTACTTATGCAGAGAGATTAATCTACTTACCGGGGTATGTTAGTAACTCATTGCCTACGTGTGATTACTTACATACTCAACAGCCCAGACGGTCTCCGCAGCCCCCCATATTAATGTTCTGTTTATCCCTGCAACGGCCTTGACCTCTGACCAAGAACTTTCCTTAACTGTTCTACCAAGAATTAATGTGTTTGTCCCCTGGGCTTTTGTTCTCTTTATAACTCATTTCAAATTCCATTCTATGTATATGACATTGCTTTATCTATTTTCAGACTGTCTTGTTGATATTTAAAGTTCTTCTGGTTTTTGGACTTAGTTCTGCAGCCCTAGTTTACAGGCCTCCATCCTAGTCCATAGTGCTCTGTAAATGCGATATTTTTTCTGGCTTTATTGAGATATAATTGAAATATAACATTATGTAAGCTTAAGGTATCTATCATACTGATTTTATATATGTGTGTATTACAAAATGATTAAAACAATCTGTCACCTCACATAGTTAATTTTGTGTGTGTGTGGTGAGAACTTTTAAAATGTACTCTACTAGGGGCTCAGTCAGTTAAGCATCAACTCTTGATTTTGGCTTGGGTTATGATCTCATGGTTTGTGACTTCAAGCCCCATATGGGGCTCTGTGCTGACAGCGCGGACTCTGTTTGGGATTCTCTCTCTCTCTCTCTCTCTCTCTCTGCCCTTTCCCCCCTTGCTATCAATCTCTCTCTCAAAATTAAAATAAATCTTAAAAAAAGATCTATTCTATTAGTACCTTTCAAATATATAATATAGTTTCATTAGCTATAATCATCATGCTATATATAATATCCCCAAAACTCATTCATCATTTATTTGGCAGCCTTAACTTTTTATTTCCTTCACCCATTTCCCCATTCCCTCATGCTCTGCCCCTGGCAACCACCAATCTGCTTGTGTTCTGTCTCCTTTTGTTTTGTTTTGTTTTTAGATTCCACATATAAGGCAATGTTCTTATGGATAAGACACCATTACACAAGCAACAAAAGAAAAAGTGAACAAGTGGGATTATATCAAATTAAAAAGCTTTGCACAATAAAAGAAATGATTAATAAATTAAACTGCCAAATGGGAGAAAGTATTTGCAAACTACATTTCTAACAAGGAGCTAATATCCAACATATATATATAAGGAACAACTCAATAGCAAAAAACCAAATCTTCCAAATAAAAAATGGGCAATGGACCTCAACAGACAATTTTTCTCAAAAGATATTCAAGTGGCAAGCAGGTACATAAAAAGATGTCAGCATCACCAATCATCAGGGAAATGTAAATCAAAACCACAGTGCATTTTTACAAGCACTCCGACACATACTTCCATGAAACATATGTCCATCCAATAATTTTTATTGTCAGAGTCCATTTTTAAACATAAGGATTTGGCAGAAACCCCTTTCAGAGTGCAAAATATCTAGGAATTTTAAATTTTTTAAGTAACAACAGCAAAACAAACGTGGCAACTATAATTTTTCTTTCTGACAACAATGAATTCAGTATTTGGAAAATCAATAGTGCCAAACCCTTAAAACTTAGCCTATGAAATACAAATTCAAGCACTTATACATATGAAAATGAACCATAAATTATATTTAAAATAAACTTGGAATTTCTAACTCTTGGCTAGTGAGAGATTGAGAGCATCACTTAGCATAGGGGACTAATGAATTTGAGAGTAGTGCAGAGCCTTCTAGCCCCGTCTAATTCATGGTTAGGGATGAAGCTAGATCCGGCAGTGTTGCTTGGTGCTGTGTGGGATTGTCCTATCCAATCTGAAATCAGTATCTTGAATGAAGGCTTAGAAGGGCGGCTTATTAAATTTACAAGTTTGAGAGTCTTGACTCATGGTGTTGGTGTTTGAACAGAAATTTTTTTAAGTTTACTTTTTATTTTGAGAGAGAGAGGGAGAGAGAGGGAGGGAGGGAGAGGCAGCATGCATGAGCAGAGAAGGGGCAGAGGGAGAGGGAGAGAGAATCCCAAGCAGGCTCTGCACTGTCAGATGGAGCCTGACATGAGGCTCTATCTCAGGAATCATGAGATCATGACTTGAACTGAAATCAAGAGCGGGACATTTAACTGACCAAGCCACCCAGGCACCCCTGAACAGAATTTTAATATGAGTTTTAGATGTTATATGATTTCTGAAAAAGCAAATACAATTACAGTTTGCATTCATAGAGTGTTCAGATAAAGAAATACATGTTTGTTCTTTTCATTTTGAATTCTGTTATTAGACCATATCTGGTATGTTTGGTTCGTTTCTACATGTGACATTTTAAGAGCCAATGCAATAGGAAGGAATGGTATGATGAAGAGGATCAGAAAGATGAGATATTTAGAAAGGAAGCTTTATGAGAAACAGTGAGTACACTGGATGTGTGTAGTCTGAAGAAGAGGAAGCTAAGGATAGACGTGACTCCAAATGATAACAAACTTGTGTACCTAACATTGATGATCAAATGCCAAGCGTCATCCTGGTGACTGAACTAGGGGAGAGGTAAGGGGGGTACCGCACTGTGGACCGTGACCAGTGGCATGAGTTCACGATCAGTGTACAAGTCAGGAAAACAAGGGTCTCTAGATGCTATACGCAGAGAGAGATGTGACACGGGGAAAATGGAGAGATAGTATTACTCAGAGATCAACAAGTTGCAGCTTCAGGGATGGAGCCCAGGACCCAAAATTGCTGCTGTCTTGAGTCGGAGCCCCCTTTCCTGCAGCTGCGAGAGCTGCTGCATCAGGAGACTCTGTGGTACTTCCGGTATCTGCCGCCAGAAACCCAGTGCCTTCTTTCTTCACTGACCCTCAACTTTATTTTCAAACCTGTCAAATCCACATGGCAAGGGAGTCTTGGAAATGTTAGTTTTAAATTCCCTGTGATCCAGGGAAAGTGTATCAGGGAGATTGTGGAAGGATATGTATGGGGTTGGTTACAAACTGCATAAAACAGGAATAAAAGTTGCTTATAAACAGAGGCCAAGGCAAGATACATTGAGAGAACCAACTGAAATGCTCAGGAAGGTGTCATATATCTCCAAATATTTGAAGAATTGCCCTTTGAAAAGCAGACTGAGGACGTAGTGTGTTACTCGAGACCAGTAAATAGTAGAAGTGATTTGGAGATAAAGCATATGAGATAAAACTATTAAAAATAATTCCTTCACAACCAGAGTTCATGTCAGAATGATCTTCTCTTTCATTACAGAAGATGTTCAACTAAAAACCATAATGGTAAATTTTTTTGCCATGGATATTCTAGAAGGGATTCACATCACAGAGATAGATTGGATTGTATGACATCTAAATTTTACAATTTTCCGACCCCTAAACCTCTCCTTTAAAAATAACAATATAAAAAGTAGGTGAAGGAATATAAAAGACATGGAATGTAAAAACAAAGGAATCAAATGTATTCAACATATTTTAAGAACCTGGAACATAAATAAGAACACAAAGAGGAAACAAACACGAAGGCTTTCTTATCAGCCCTTTTCAGGATTCTGAACTTTTCATATAAATATCCACCAGTGCTCCAAATAAGCCTTTGGGGTCCTGTGCAAGACTGGAGTAGGGAAAAGTGCCTCCTTCCACACAGACATTGGCACCGTGCTGAAAGGTGACAGCCAACTTGCCAGCCTCAAATGTCAGGGCCAAGAGCAGCATCTGCGTGCGAGAGCAGAATACGCCGTTGGCAAACTCCACTCCCTGGCAAGGGTGCAATTATGCTGCTATGGACTGAAAAGTTTTCTCTTTCACCTGAACATATCTGAGGAAAGGTGATGAAGAAAGATATGGAAGAGGAATAAGCTGGAAAGTAATGGAGCAAAAGAAAAAAAATGTATAGAGGACAGCACAGATTCTTTTATATGAATAAGAAAATATATGCATAAAGAATCTCATAATATTTGTGATTTGATAGTATGTAAATAGCAAGCAGATGAAGTCTAGCTCATCCACTGTGGAGCCCCTTATAAAATGTGCCAGTCTAGTGGTTCACAGTAGGCTTGAGTAGAGTCAAGGGTCACTATATCCACTGAGAGAGAAAATGGCAGAGGAAAGAAATAACTTGGTCCAAATCTTCACTATGCTGTTTGTTAGCTGTATGAACTTAAGTATTTTATATTATCTATAAAAGTGTATGTTTCAAAGACTTACAAGATTAAAAGAGATAATGTGTGTAACACTGTCTCAACATATGGTAGCTATTCTTCTTTGTCTGCTTCTGATGGTTAGAGACATGGCCTTTATATTAAATTAATTTCACCTTTCCTTAACTTGAACCCGCAAATTCTCATTTTGGGGTGGGAGCTTCACATCATAAAGGCATTTTATCTTTTACTGTCTGACTTCCATTATTAGGAGATAGGAATCGTAACTTCACTCACCCATTCTTGTATAGTTTCAAGGTCCTCTTGCCCTTAGCTTTTTCTCATGTTTCATGGCCCCCGTCATCTCGCCATCCTCATGGGGCATGATGTTGTGAACAGGAAGTGAGGCTGGAAGGTGGAAGGATTATGATTAAGTGGTTGAGATGCAGAGATAAGGGTGGGAAGTAGAGGGTAGAACATACTGGAGCGTGTCCAGTTTTGAATTTTGGATTGACGATCCAGCAGCTCTGATCTGCTTCCTGATGTTCAACCCAGTTGTGAAGTTGGCAGTTTTCCAGAGGCGCTAGGCTGTCACTCTACTTATGTCCCTTCTGACCTGGGTTTACTAGCAGGTTGAATAAGTGGGTTTTGCGTTTCCAGAAAGGCTTCTCCTGCAAACACAAGCTCATTCTCAGCTTTCTGCCTGAAAAGCATGTATTTAATCCTTTACCATTTTATCGCACATGTCTACAGAAACCCCTGCATCAACCCATACTTAAGCTAATTTAAGTATGATTCAATTAATATGATATGTAAGTCAGGTTCATTAAGACATACTTCAGTGCATTAAAATTCACCCTTTTAAGATACACAGTTCTATAAATTTTGGCAAGATGAATAGTCATGTAACTGGCACCAAAATCACTTTTAAGTTTCTTTACCCCAAAAGGTCCCTCCCCCAATCCCCAGCCCCTGCGAACACCACTGATTTTGTTTTTCTATCTCTGGAATGTCATGTAAATTTGTGCTTCTTTTACTTAGCACATTGCTTTTGAGATTCAAAGTTGTGTAGCATGTGTCTGTACTTTGTTTCTTTACATTATACCACAATTTGCCTATCCATTCACTAGGTGATAGGCCCTTGGGTTTTTTCTCAACTTTGTTGATTTTGAATAAAGTTGCTATTAGTTTCCATGTGCAGGTTACTATATGGACATACATATTCATTTCTATTGGATGACAACTAAAAGTGGAATTTCTAGGTAGTTTGGTAAGTGCGTGTTTCTTATACGTTCAACTTTGTAAGAGGCTGTCAAGCTCTGGTTCTGCCATTTTGGATTCCAATCAGAAAGTTTTCTGTTGCTCTGTGTCACCGTTAGCAGTTGGTATTGTCATATGTATACCTGTTCATTTTAATAGTGGTTTCTCACTGTGTTTAAAACAAAATTTTTTAATGTTTATTATTGAGAGTGAGAGTGAGAGAGAGAGGCAGAGTGGGAGTGAGGGAGGGGCAGAGGAAGAGGGAGACACAGAACCCGAAGCAGACTCCAGGCTCTGAGCTGTCAGCACAGAACTTAATTCAGGGCTCAAACTCATGAACCATCAGATCATGACCTGAGCTGGAGTTGGATGCTTAACTGACTGAGCCAACCAGGTGCCCCTCACTGAGGTTTTAGTTTGCAGTTACCTCATGGTTAACAAGGAGCATTTTTTCATGTGCTTATTTGCCATCCTTACCTCTTTTTGGTGAAATGCCTGTTCAAATCCTATGTGCATTTTTAAATTGGATGATATCTTTTTAATTTTTAATTTTTTTAATGCTTTTATTTTATTTTTGAGAGACAGAGAGAGACAATGCAAGCAGGGGAGGGTCAGAGAGAGGGGGAGACAGAGAATCAGAAGCAGGCTCCGGGCTCTGAACTGCCAGCACAGAGCCTGACACAGGGCTGGAACCCATGAACCATGAGATCATGACCTGAGCTGAAGCTGGAAGCTCAACCGACTGGCCACCCAGGTGCTCCTGATTTGATTTTATTCTTAAGTTCTGAAGATTCTTTATATTTTGGGTATCAGTCAGTATTACATATATAGCATTTTGCAAAAACTTTTTTGAGGTATTTTTTCCCCTTTTTAAAATATCTTAACAATATCTTTTAGAGAACATCAGCTTTAATTTTTATTTGTCAATATTTTTAATGCTTCATGCTATTTATGTTTTATTTGAGAAATCTTTGCCTGAATGTATGTCTCAAAAATTTTCTCCTATAATTTCTTTGAGAAGTTATGTATTTTACATTTAGCTTCTATGATATATTCCAAGTTGGTTAAGGTCTTAATTTTTTTTTTGCTTATAGATATTTAGTTGTTAAAGAACAGTTTGTTGACAATAACATCTTTTCTCCTTTGAACTGATTTGCTATTTTAGTGGAAAATAAATAGACCATATATTTGTGAGTCTACATCCAGAATTTCTATTTTATATAATTGGTGTATATTTATATCCTTTCACATAGCCTTAGTTGCTTAATTTTATATTAAGTACAGAAATCAAGTAATGTGAATCCTCCTTCTTTGCTTTTTTTCTCAGAGATGTTCTACCCTTTCTAGGTCTTTTCCTTTTTCTTATAAAGTTTCAAATAAGTCTGCCAAGTTCTACCGAAAACCACGCTGGAATCATTTTTGAGATTGCATTGCATATATATTCCAATTTGAAGAAGAATTGACATTATAAAAACATTGGGTCTTCTGATCCGTGAACTTGTTACACGGTGCCATTTGTTTAGGTCTTTTTTATTTATCTCTTTAATGTTTTGTGGGTTTTTTTAAATGTTTTATTTATTTTTGATACAGAGAGAGACAGAGCATGAGAGGGGGAGGGTCAGAGAGAGAGGGAAACACAGAATCCGAAGCAGAATCCAGGCTCTGAGCTAGCTGTCAGCACAGAGCCTGACGCGGGGCTCGAACCCACGAACATGAGATCAGACCTGAGCTGAAGTCGGAGGCTTAACCGACTAAGCCACCCAGGCGCCCCTCTGTTTTGTATTTTTAAAGCATATGTTGCATATCTTTTGCTAACTCTCTGTCATTTTTTAATTTCTATTTTAAATGTTACTTTTTTATCTTTTATTTAATTAATTAATTAATTAATTAATTAATTTATTTATTTATTTAAAAAATTTAGTTCTGGGGCACCTGGGTGGCTCAGTTGAATAGCGTCTGACTCTTATTTATTTTTATTTTTGTTGTTTTTTTTTTAATAGTTTGTCAAATTGGTTTCCATACAACACCCAGTGCTCTTCCCCACAAGTGCCCTCCTCCATTTACCACCATTCCCCTTTCCCCTCCCCCCTCTCCCTTCAACCCTCAGTTCTTTTTCAGTATTCAATAGTCTCACAGGTTTTGCATCCCTCTCTCTCCCCAACTCTCTTTTCCTCTTCCCCTCCCCATAGTCCTCCATTAGGTTTCTCCTGTTAGACCTATGAGTGCAAACATATGGTATCTGTCCTTCTCCACCTGACTTATTTCACTTAGCATGACACCCTCGAGGTCTATCCACTTTGCTACAAATGGCCATATGTCATTCTTTCTCATTGCCATGTAGTACTCCATTGTATATATATATACCACATCTCCTAGATCCATTCATCAGATGGCGTCTGAGTCTTGACTATAACTCAGGTCATGATCTTGTGGTTTGTGAGATCCATGCGGAGTGTGGAGGCTCCTTGTGATTCTCTCTCTCCTTTCTCTGTCCCTCCCTTTTCTCTCAAAATAATAAGTAACATAAAAAAATTAAATCAAAAACTAAGAAAATGAAAGAATTTCAGTTCCTGGTTGTTCACTTGATATAAAGGATTAAAATGTTTTTTGTATCCTGTGACCTTGCAAAACACACTTATTAGTTACAGTAGCTATTCTGAAAATTATTTGGGATTTTCTACTTAGAATACTATGTGTGATGAAAGTAAAGGCACTTTTATGTTTTTCTTTCTAATCTCCATTCATTCATTCATTCATTCATTCACTTTTCTTGTTTTATTGCTCTGATTAGGACCTCTAGGTGAGTATGGTAGGAGCAAACATCCTTGCCATATTTCTATTCTTAGGGGTAAAGGACTCAGTCTTTGTCTACTGAGTATGATGTTAGTTGTGGGCTTTTTATATAGATACTGTGATGTTTATTAGGTTGAGGATGATCCCTCTTATTGCTAGTTGCTAGGAATTTTTATTACGAGTGAATGTTGAATTTTGTCAAATGATTTTTCTATGTATATTGAGATGATCACAGACTTTTAAGTCTCAGTTTGTTGATATAGTGAATCACACTGATTGATTCTTGGATATTAAATCAACTCTATTCCTGGAATAAACTCCACTTGGTATGATATGCTGTATTCTATTTTTTTTCATATATTGCTGGGTAGGACTTTTTAATATTTGTAAGGATTTTGTACAATATTCACAAAGTATATTGATGTGTAGGCTTTATATATATTTTTGATTTATTGACACGTTTTGCTGCAGGTAGTATTAACCTCATAAAATGAATCATAAAGATTTTCTTCCTTTTCTATTTTCAAGATTTGTATAGAAGTGGTATTCTTTCTTTCTTTGTGTTTAAAAAATTCACCAGTGATGCAATTTGTGACTAAAATTTACTTCTTTTACTTGAGAGACTATTGAATGCTGAGAATGAACTGAGGGTTGAGGGGGAAGGGGGAGGGGGGAAAAGAGGTAGTGGTGATGTGGAGGGCACTTAAGGGGAAGAGCACTGGGTGTTGTATGGAAAACAATTTGACAATTAAATATTATGAAAAAAAAGAATTTTTAACTATAATTCCATTTCTTCATTAGATATAAGACTTTTTAGGCTATCTATTTCTTCCTGAGTGAACTTTAATAGCTTATATCATTGTGTGTGCACCAATTTCAACTAAGTTATTGAATTTAAAGACATAGCTTCATAAATAATAGTTCTCTATTATCCTTTTAATGGCAATAGGATCCTCACGATCTTCCCTCTTTCATTTCTGATACTGTTCTCTCTCTTCTACTTCTCCCTTCCTCTTTCTCTCTGCCTCTGCTGGCTGGAAGTTTATCAATATGACAGTAATTACAAGAACAAGATTTTGGTTTCATTTATTTTCTCAGTGTTTGAATGTTTTAAATTTATTGATTTATAATTATAATTTTCTTATGATAGGCTCTTTAGTTCATGGTTTATCCATAAGTCTGTGATCTTTTTCTTCATTTTCAAAAATGTTGGAATTTTTCAGATATATTTTTGTGATTAATTTCTTGCTTTAATTTTTTATTATTGGAGAGTTTACACTGTATGATTTTAATTGTTTTAAATTTGTTAAAATGTGTATTTAACAAATTTAAATATGAGTACTTTAAAAAAAGCATTTTTTCTGTGGCTAGGTATTCTATAAGTATCAAATACATTTATATGATGGCACTTTCTTGGAGACATATTCTGAAAGATACAGAAAAAGGTAATAAGTATAAAAGTTATTGATTCCCATAGTTAAAAAAAAATTGGGCCAAAAGCTGTAAGAAAACTTTGTTCCCAACCACAGTGATAGCATAATGGCTTTTTAATAGTTCTTGTCTCTCAAACCTCCTGGAGATCAACTGAATTTTGTAAACTTTAAAAGAGTGTATAGGGCCACCTGAGTGGTTTAGTCCACTAAGCGTCTGATTCTTGAGTTCATGGTCATGGGATCAAGTCCCAAGTCAGGCTCTGCACTGAGTGTGAAGTCTGCTTGGAATTCTCTGTCTCCCTCTCTCTCTGCCCCTCCCTGCTTGTTCTCTCTCAAAATAAGTACATAAACATTTAAAAAGGATCACATATTTGCATTTTCTTCAAAGGCAATTCAGTCTGCAACATGCCCTTTGAAGGAATAGATATAAAGGCACTCTTTCTTTCTATGCTTCAGTGTATGCATTTGTTCAGTGTAGGTTTTGGCTTTTTAAAAGAGGGCATGATATGTTTTAGGAAGAATCAGATGCTATCACATCATTCCTTCTGAGGGGCTATACATTATAGACCTGCTACTTGTCCATAGGTAACATGTACTGGGGACCCAGAGGCAGTTACATGCTGCCTAGCCCAGTGTTTTTCACATCTTCAGCAAGACAACTCTTTGAAGAATCCCCTTCCTTGCATATCAGTTGTGGAAGGAGTAGACTGCCAGGGGCACCTGGGTGGCTCAGTCAAGTAAGCATCTGGCTCTTGGTTTCAGCTCATGATCTCATGGTTCGTTGGTTTGAGCCCTGTGTTGGGCTCTGTGTTGGCAGCATGGAGCCTGCTTTGGGTTCTCTTTCCCTCTCTCTGCCCTTCCCCTGTTTCATCATTCTCTCTCAAAATAAATAAATAAACAGTAAAAAAGAAAGAAAGAAAGAAAGAAAGAAAGAAACCATAGCCTGCTGAAAAACTAAATGCTGGAAATACTGACCCTCTTACCCCCAACTCATACAGTCTACATTATGGACAGTGTCTCTATATAAATAAAAAACAAGGTCATTGGCATTCTATTGTCCCAATTTCCTAGAATTCCAAGAATTGGAACACAAATGACAAAAAAACGCTCACACACTTCTAGGTGTTGAAGTCTATCAGAGAAAATGTTAAAATCTTTTGCCCTACTTATACAGACTCATTGGCACATCGTGATTAAGAGACATACTTTCATGGCTTTGTTTCATAGTAAAACAGATCATATCTGTGCCACAAACTTGGGATGTGAATGTAAGTATTTCATTTCAGTTTTATTGTCTTAGTGGACTACAGTCTCAAGTGTCTTATCTTACTAATGGAGCATTCCAGAAGTCCGTCTTCATCCCATCACTCCCATTTAGACAAGGACCTCCGTACTTCCCACCCCAAGCCAGAAGGGGGCTGTCCGTCACACCAAAGCCATAGCTCCTTTTCCTGCCTGGCAACCACTGAGGGCTCACCTTGTCTGCTCCATTTGGCTCTCACAAGATGAGGCATCTCTCAGAGCACGTGCTTTTGAGAGAAGGCAACCCTATTCCTCTATGATTAACCAACTAGAAATTCTCCACCCCAGCACTCCAGTGGTGGTGATTCTTAGCACCCAGCTTTCCCAGTTCACAAACAGCCAACTTTCATGGTGCCTGCCAACTCCTTGAATGGTTGACCAGAACAAGTTAAGAGATAGAAAACTCTTAACCATTGCCTCCACTGAAGTCTTCTTTAGGAGTAGGTGGTTTTTCTTCACAAACCTTGAAAATTTAAATGAACTGATTATTCTTCTCATTCTCTAGAAAATAAGGTTATTTGTCTTCTCTTTTAATGGAAGCTTCTCTTAATGATGTTAGGATTCAAGACCCCTCCAGTGATGTCAAGGTGCAGATACCTAGACTCACAGGGAAATGAAACAAAGGGGAGGGCTGCTTTTAGTCCTGTCCTTCCTGCCATACTCTTCTCTAAGTTAAATATCCCTCTTCATGATATGTCTGTCTCCCTCTGTATCTCTGTCTTTCTTTCTGTGTCACATACACTCATACAGAGACCACCCTGTAAAAAAAAAAAAAAAAAAAAAAAAAAAAACCCAAACTAAAACTGTAACCTCTACTAGAGCTTTGATAAAGTCTTAAACATAATTTGGGGTTAGAATTTGGAGCTAATCATTAGTTACAAAGCACTGGGTATCTCTAAGCTCCTAACTCTCTAAGCTTCACTTTCCCCATCTGTAAAGTATGATTCTAATAACTCAGAAATCCATATAATCTTTTGTGGTGAATAAGTTAAATAATTCACATACAACTTTTGGGACAGTGCCTGATGCACAGTAAAAATAAGTGTAAGTCATAAGTTAGCCCTATATCTCTCCTTCCATTTTGTCTAAATGTGTTTCCCTTTATCTAAACATGGTATTCCTGTTTCCATGTGGAGTCACGTCCCTGCACATCATGTGCACACACAGAGATTGTCTCTCCCTTCTCGAGTGCACCTAACCACCCCAAAGCCCAGTCAGCAAACCTTCTCCCGCATAATGGAAACAATCCTCTTTGCTTTTCTTTCTCTTTTATTCTTGTACACATGTCAAAATTAGTCTATTAACTCTAGAAATAATTTGGGGGCTTTACTTATTTTCTGTTTGTTTGTTTGGTTTTGGATTTTTTGTCGATTCTTCTGGACAGTCTGCAGACATGGTCATGTTCTCAGCAAAGCCAGACCTCCAAGACGGTGAGAATGGAAGACGTAAGATTCCTAAGCCTAAGCGTTTGAGGCAGCGGGTACCACATCTGCAGCTGCTGCATTTTCTTGGCCACAGCAAGTCATAAGACCTACGTAGACCAAGGGTGGGGGAGGCTCCTGCCTTCATGGGGAGGTTGGTGAAGCCCTATCCCAGAGGACACGTGGGGTGAGAGCACGGATTACACTTCCCTTTGGAAACAACTGGAATCTCTGCTGTTGCCAGTCTTATTATTACACTCAAAGAGATGGTGAGTCCGAAGAGTAAAAGCCATGGTTTTGGTACTTCAAGAGGAGGTGTAGTGTGCTCCAGCACTGGAGACTTAAACACCAGCACATGAATCATCTATTGATAAAACGTTTTAACATGTAAGATTGCCACCTCTGATTTGTGCTAGAATCGTTTGTTTTCATATCATCCTGTTCCTATGCTGATAGTACCAGGATTTTTTTTATTGGGCTTTATTTTATTTTTATAATATGAATGTATTAAAACAATAAATGCAATTTTCCACTTAAAACTGTCATTATACTTTTGGTTACTGCCTATTGCTCAGCAATTTTTTTCTTATCAAAATCCTTCCTGGTTGATTTACTTCTTAATTTTTTTTCCATTAAATGATGTAAATTTTAGGAGAGCAGTTTTTGCTTCTTACATTAGTTCAGAATCATAGATTCATGCATTGTCTTTTTGATATTCAAATGACCCTCACTGGTTTTGATATTTTATAACTTTTCATCTCAGAACCCTTTATTGCCTTTCACTGACTTCTGGTTTGTGTTATTTCCAGTAATTTGTAAGCCATCCATTCTGTTTTCAAAATCACTTATCTGTAAATTTTTCTCATTACAATACCCATTTTGGTTTTAAATAAAGTTCAATCATAGTATATCACATACAATGGTAAGATTAAAATATATAATAGAAATATTTATATTCTACATATAACAGTTACACCAAATATGAAATAGAAACTGTCTCTTTCCTTTATTGAATAGATAAAAGTAGGTTTTCATAGGAAAAGCTTAGTAGTGGGTGTCTGTTATGTTCTACAGTGAAATCAGACGCTGTAGGAGATATAAAGGTATCTGATATTGCTTAAAATGTGTCCTTAATGTTTTTAAAGTCTCCCCCACAGAGGCTGCTTCACATTTGTACATTACCATTACCATCTAACTTCACTTAAATTTTGTCAATTTTTGTATTAATACCTATCTTCTATTCTGGGATCCAATCCAGGAGGCCACCTTGATCTTTTTTTTTTTTTTTTTTTTTTTTTTTTTACAAAAATTTGTTAAATGCTTCCTTACTTCCTCTTAATCCAGTTTTGTCTGTCTGCATATCCCTTTGGATGTTTTCTGTACTTAGCTAATAAGATTGATTTGCTTCTTTTTCTCCTTCACTTTCTAAAACTAATTTTTCCTTCATGTATACACATCCTAATTTTTTGATATTTGATATTTTGACTACTGAGTCCTTCTAAAATGTTCAGGACTGTCTCCTTGTTCTGTCCCCTAAGCTGGACAGATCTTTTCATGCCTCTAAGTCCAGAGCACATGAACATCACTGTGCTTTCTTTGTTGAATATTTTCCATTTCCTCACCAGCCCCATAGCCAGCAAGACTCTGAGTCTTGAAAGTCAATGTCATATGTTATTCACCTACATATCTCTAGGGTCTGTAACAGTATATAGCAAAGAGTAGGTACTCCATACAGATTTGAGAAAACAAGTAAATTTAGGATTAATTAATTAATGTTGTTGGCCTTAGGGTGATTATTACCCAAATTGGCTCTTTGCCTACTTTCTCTTTTTTCCTCTTACTAGCAACATACCTCTCATTTGGTCAGAGGGAACTCAAATACTTGCAGTGGATTTATAAACAACTCTAAGATGGATTTACGTAGCTGAAACTCATCTGGCTTACTCTGAATGAACTCAGGCTGCCTGGGCACACAGTGTGACCCCCCAGGTGTCTTGCTCTGTGACCTTACATGTCATAAGCCTGAGGCCCTTTGTCCAAAACGATGGGTAAGGCTTTTTGCTGTTTTCTTTACTTATGAATCTTAAGTGCCTAGAATAAAAGAGGTACTCAGGACATACGGTTGAATACAAATATATGTCATGCCGTATCTATTTTTTTTTTTTGGTTCCTGTGGGGTTTAAACAGGCTGATGTATGTTAAGTGCTTCACGTCTCCATGCAGAGAGAGTTCAGTAAATGTTAGATGTGATTTTTATGTAAGTAAAACCCTCCATACCACATTTTGACTAGTGACAATTTATAATGTCATTGGCTTTTTAAAAGTTGTTGTGTAATGATCTGTAAGAGTATTGTTGTAGATCCTGTCCTAATTGCATTCACTGTTAGGAATTTGGTGTCATAGAATAGGTGTTTTCCATATCAACACATATGATGGAAAATGTGTAATGCACCCTCTTTGCTGTTTCTCTTGGACACCAGGAAGCTGAAAGTGAAATTTAGTGCCTGAACTACTTCAGCCATGCTGTCTTAGTAAAATTCTTTGTGTTCTGTGGACGACTTTTGGGATATATATTTGTTCCTGATGCTCTATATTGTTTTCTGTAATACTGTGGTCTATAATATTCTGCAATATTGTTTTATAATGTTTTTAGGAAAACATTTACTAGCATTGATAAATATAAAGCGGTTTATATATAACCATGTTACCTTTTTCACATAATTTAGTAATTTATGTGTAACTGTCAAAGTTAATGTCTACTGACAAATGTGGTAGGAAATATAATAAATTGCCCCTAGAATTTGTATAGTTGGATATTTAGATATTTGGCTATACAGATACTTTTAATTATAATTTTGTGTACATGTTTTTAACCTTAATTGTGATGTTTTCGATTTTTAAGTGTAGTATCTTAAAGCAAAACCAATGAATATTCAGATCCAAAAAAAAAATAAAGCAGGGGTGCCTGGGTGGCTCAATGGGTTAAGCGTCCAACTCTTCAGTTTAACTCAAGTCATGATCCTACAGTTCATGACTGAGTTCGAGTTCTGCATTGGACTTTGTGTTAACAGCACACAGCTTGCTTGGGGTTCTGTCTCCTTCTCTCTCTGCCCCTCCCCTGTTGCTTGCCTGCTCTTTCTCTCTCTCTGTAAAATCAATAAATAAACATTTAAAAAATAAAACAAATGCAAAATAATTACTTTTATTTTGAATGTAGCTTAGAAATTGCTAAATTATAACATTGAAAATTTGCATATACAATTTAGTAAGAGACAATTCCATAAAAATAAGACATAGTAGGCTCAGAATAATTTATATTCCAAAGTTACAAATTAATGCTTATTCAGTTTTAAGCATATATATCTCCAGAGAAAGCAATCTTTGTATAAAGTGTTTATGAAAATATATGATTTAATTCAAGCATCGTACCAAAAACATTAGCACACTCTCATTTTCTTTCCCCCTTTTAACTATGGACACTTAATATGAAGCATCTTAAAATACACTAAGTATTGAAAATTTAATGAGTAGTTAAGGTAGGTGACATAATTTGAAGTTGTCTCTTCATATTCATAATAACCAATTTGTCTTCAGATGGTCATAAGGTTCCTTATGAAGCCTTTTCTAACCTGAAAGTTATGTAACCTTGGGTATTTTAATTATTGTAGCAACTTTTCAGGATTATCTTTCCTTTCTTCTTCTTTCTTTCCAACTTCTTCCCTCCTGTCATTTTTCCTTTCTTCTCTTTTTTCTGTCTTAGTTAATTTATCTTTTCCTTCTTCCTCCTCTCTTTTTTCTTTTGCCTGTGTTCTCAAGTTAAGCAGTAACTTTAATCCATAGAATTCCATGATTTTCCACTTTAAATCTTTATATTTATTTATAATCCAAATTAACTAAAAATTTTAAGGGTCTTTTCTGCCTTGAAATACAAACAGAATATATCTAAGAAATGGGTCTATTTTTCAGTTTCCTAGAATAAATATGTAATGGTACATCTATTTCTCTTATTTTTAAAACACACATGTAGTACCTATTGCTGTCAGATACCATTATCAGAAACATTTCCGAATATTATCGGATTTAGCCATCATAGTTACACTATCAAATATACATACCTCCTGCCTTTGAGGAAAGTATTGTTATTATGACCATCTTGTAGATCAGAAACTGAGGCACAAAGAGATCAAGGGATATTTTTCCCCCTGATAGCCAGTTTGTGAGCCGTGGGATCAATATTCAAACCCAGTTGTCTAGACTGTAAAATGATATATCGTTATGTAGTCAGAAAAAAAATCAACAAAAATGAATCAAGAATTCCCAAACAACAAAGAATAAATGTACTCCAACCACAAACACGAAGAGCTAAATTCTCTTTTCTAGACAATCTCAATATGTCCACGATCAGCTTCTATACTTACTTTTTCTTAACAAATGGAGGAAATGTTGTAGCAAACTGGATGGCCTGTATAATATTGATCACGGCAGAAGGAGAACTTCTGAGAGAATAAAAGAAAGGTAGCAGTTTTCTTAACCCTCCTCTGATTCTGTGTTCTAGGAGGCCATTTTAATCTTTCCTGGAAATCTTGTTAGTCCATTTTATGAGAAAATACTAAATAGTTAAACTCAGTTTCAGGTCACAGAACTCATATGAGTTGACTTTATAGATAAGGTTTTCTGTATGTTCCTGGGATTATAATGTATTGAAACCATCTATTTTCTCTTATGTCATACACAAATGACAATGTTGCAACATGTAGTGAAGTCACAGAATTACAGTCATATTAGTGAGGGACATGCTGTAAAGACAATATCCATCGTGCAGACAAAGGCACTCTCACAGAGGTCCACGGGGTTTAGGATTTATTTTGATGAAACTGGATGTAGGTGTCATAGGGCAGGTGGAATTGATACAGATTGTTTGTGGGACCCAGGAAAGCTAGTGAGATGGATATAAAGAACAGTCGATCACCGTTTGACACTGCCCTTTTCTTTTACAGTTTATTTATTTTTTGAGAGAGAGAAGGAAAGAGAGAGCACGCACACAGGAGAGGAGCAGAGAGCGAGAGAGGGAGAGAGAGAATCCCAAGCAGATTCCCCACTGTCAGCACAGAGCCCGAAGTGGGCCTCAATCTCATGAACCCGTGAGATGATTACCTGAGCCAAAATCAAGAGTTGGGTGCCCAACTAACTGAATCACCCAGGTGCCCTGACACTGGTCTTTTAAGCTAGATTGACTAATTGTTAGATCTTGCAACCTTTGAACATCCGGAAGTAATCCCAATGGCACTGTCAACCGAGGGCCACACGATCAGAGAGTGGGGGTGACCAGTGACTTGTGGGCCCCTAAAAGCCTTCTAAGAAATGGGATCAAGTATCCGAGAGAAGAGAGGGAAATGAAGGAGGGTACCTGCTTGTTCAGAGGACTTTGGAACTTTCTGAGGGGGCTAATGGATGTGTTCCAGGGCAGGAGGAGTTAGGGAGGCTGGATGTAATACTTGTTTTAAGTTTATAAATTGCAGGAGTATTTTTAATGTTTGTAAATATTTCTGTTGCTTTATTAAACTCATGTATAAATATATCACACAGGTAGCAAGTATGTATAAATTACATTTAGTAAAAATGAATTGAGATACGGGTGCCTGGCTGCCTTAGTTGGTAGAGCACGTGACTCTTAATTGCAGAGTTTGAGCCCCATGTTGGGCATGGAGCCAACATACATACATGCATACATAGTTTAAATTTTTAAAAAATGAATTGGGATCACTGTTTAGTTCCTTCAGAATGCTGAAAAATACTGTGATTTCCCCAATTAAAGCTCTTTCTTGTCAAAACTTATTCATGGCTTTTGAGAAAATGTTCCCCTGCCCCCTATCCTCAAGCCTAAATCTCATATTGTTCCCCACTTATGTTTTCTATGTTTAGCATCTTTAAAAATAGCATAATAGTTACTAAATCCATAGTTACTATTATACACAGCTAAGTGGTCTATTATGCCCTACAGGCTATATATTTTATTTGTGATTTTGGAGAATGCATGGCTTTATAGAATGGGAATTATATGGTTTTATAAAGTAGGAATGGGTGCAAGTTGTTGTTATTTTACTTCTCCCTTTTTTTCTGTAGATGCTGAAAATCTTTTTTCAAGAACCTATACTTGTAGTTGCTTGTTTTGTTTTTTACTATGAGCTTATAAAACTAAGCGTACCATGTTCTGGAAAATTGTAAGGACTTACATACATGTTAATTCTCCCAATTTTCTTCTTCAGTGTATCTTCCTTTTTAATGTGCAATAACATTCAATGAAAACGATCTTTTCTACCAATCTCTTGCAACACTATGTAGAATGTGTGTGTGTGTGTGTGTGTGTGTGTGTGTGTGTGTGTGTGTGTGTGTGTAGAGTGTCAGTACTTCCAATCAGCTAGTCAACTTGACCTGTATTTCAAATGACACATTGTTCGTATTTCCTTCATTCTATGGAACATATAAATCAAACACTTTAGGCTGCTGGTTGACCAATATTCATTCTAAGATGTCATGAGTTTGCCACAAGTTGGAGGTAATCGACGCTTATTGTCATTTCTTTCAACCTCACAATGATTTTAAATTAATCATTGACCTTCCCCCTCACCCCATGCATACTCAGATAAAAGACGTAAGTTAGAAACAAATTTAGTAGAATGATATGGAAACAATAAAATCCATGATCTCAGGATTCAATCAAATTTTATATAAACACAATCCTACCTGTAAGTACAAACAACTAATTATTGTCAAATTTCATAAGTTTACTTATGAAATATACTGTGCGTCTAGAGCTTACTGCAAATTGTGATCTTTTTATCTAAAATTATTTTACATGTAATGGCCTGCCTATGCAGATGGCAACTTTAAGTATATTTTTACTTGTCATTGGTCCTTATGTGTAAAGACCAAAGAAACATGTTCCTGTATGCAAATTGATGGTTTTTACTTTGCATGAAGACCTTTAACTTATGTAAATAATGTGAACTACTGCTGGGATTTCTTTCAAACCCAAGGAAAAACTTTCTTCAATGATTTCTCAAGGTCACTGGTCATAGTATTGATATGTGAAATGACATTTATAAAAACGCATTAAATATTCACATAAAGTTTATGTTAAATGAACTAACAAAGCCTTTCAGTGTCTGTTGAGACTGAAAATTATATAAACTGGTAAAACCTCATAATTTTCACATGTGTTCTCCTCTCCATATAGTATTAAGAAATAAACAACTTAAACACATGATTTCACTGTATTTTACAACTATATTCTTTACATATTCACTTGCTTATTTTGGAAACATATGCATTGTTGCAATAGCAAGACAAATTAATTTTTTACATTTGTATTAGGAAGTTTCACATGGAGTTTCACCCATAGGTGACCCTTTTTTTTAAGTTTATTTATTTGGAGAGAGAGAGGTTAGGTGGGTGGGGTAGGGGCACAGAGAGAGAGAGAATTTCAAGCAGCCTCCTCACTGTGCAGAGCCTGACATGGAGCTTGAACTCACAAATTGTGAGATCGTGACCTGAGCCAATATCAAGAGTCAGATGTTGAACAAACTGAGGCCCCCAGGCCCCCTATAGGTGACACTTTATAACCATGGATTGATTGTTGGATTTCAATGTGTTAGGTTTTCCTTCGCAGGCTTTCTCTACATCTGGGTCAAGACACGTCCTTCCTTGTCAGCATCTCCGTCACCTTGATTATCCCTTACTGCTCTCTCCCTGCTCTCTCCTAAGATCTTCTTTGGGTCCACAACCTTTTGCCACAAGCTTGGCTGGGCATGCACTAGTCCCTCTGGTAACATCTTAGATATTTTCCTGATATGCAACAGACCTAGCCCCTATCAGACACGTAATCAGTATTTCACTGTAGTGGATTCTGATTCACGGAGTGCTTTTATATCTATTGTTCTTCTGACCCTGGACTCTTTCCTTAAGTTGATAGGAAAGTTGTTATTTGTAACTGATAAGTGAGAATATGGAGACTAAGAAAATTAATGTGCCTTGCTAAAAATTACAGAGATGTATGCTCATGCATTCTTTCTAGAAATTGGGCGCTCTTAGTATTACCTTCCTCTCACACTGTAAAATCATCCATGTCCAGATATTCCACAAAGTATCTCAGAATACTGAATATTTGTACGTCCCAGGCTGCCGGATAATACCACCCTAAATTCTCTCGGGTGAAAGAGCAGATATGCATGTATAAGCCACAAGAGATGATGTGATGACTTTGATGTTTTATGTCCCAGAACCATTTACTCACTGTAGGACAAGACAACAAAAAGTGATGCTTTATGAAATGAGGAAGTGAATTCACAGATATCAGTAATCCTGTAAGTTAACTATATCCAAGTTTTAGAGTCATGACCCAGTTTCCTCCCTGTAGAAAAATAATATATGCACATATGCATGTATATGTATGTATACTGATAATGTATGTATATGACATATATGTATCCCAGATAATGCTCACTGTAGTGTGATAAACCCAGGATAAGAGCATGATAACTCTCAGCCAACAAAGGATACATCAGACTAATCTTTGAAGACTGCTCATCAGGTAAAGAGTGTTGGGAGCATTATAGTAAGGACCGTGCTAAGAGGATTTATTCATGTCGTATAATGTAAGTGACAACCAAATCATGATTACTGGACTGCGTGGTGTCTATAGACCTAATACTCAGTATACTGCCTCTAGATGTTTGGTGTGACTTTATGTTCTGGGTTCCAAGCAGACTACCATGGAAAAAACAGCATATTACATAAACCTGTAAAAAAATTAATCTAAAAATCCAAATCTAACTTTTTCATGTTCAAGAGCTGTAGAAGTTTACAGTGATCACTGAAATATACCCATGGTGGACATAAGGTTCCCTTTGGTTAAACATTGAAGGGCAGGGGCGCCTGGGTGGCTGAGTTGGTTAAGCGGCCAACCAGCTCAGGTCATGATCTCCCAGTTCGCACATTCGAGCCCTGTGTCGGGCTCTGTGCTGACAGCCTGGAGCCCGCTTCAGATTCTGTGTCTCCTGCTCTCTCTCTGCCTCTCCCCTGCTCATGCTCTGCCTGTCTGTCTGTCTCTCTCAAAAATAAATTTAAAAAGCATTAAAAATTTTAAAAAAAGACATTGCAGGGAAAAGATGTTTGCATCACCAAGCAGACACACATCACTCATATTATCAGATTATAAGTGAAGGGGGGTAAAAAGTATCAACATTTTAAGACTCTCTTGAGTGCTAGGTACGCTACATTCTTTGTGCCAGATGTGTTCCACACACTAGATTATCTAATCCTGATGCTAATTTATAGGTAGACATTATTATCCCAATTATGAAATCATTTTATCACAGTGAGACTAAGTAATTTGCTAAAATGGCAGAATTGCTATGCAATTTACTCTTCTATTAATTGCTCATTGCTGTGTGTGTGCATGTGTGTGTGTAATAGGTAAATATACAGAATATGTGTTATGATAAGCATATAATATTTCTTTGACTCACCGAAAACATTTTAGGGGGATGTTTGTTTCTTAAAATACTTCCCAGTAAGGCTGTTTGGGTGGTCAGATAACTTGGGGAACTTCCATAGATTATCTCCTGCCAGTACTTATGGTGGCTATCACTCTGTTTGAATGAAGATCTCAAGCCTGGTGAACAGGTGAAACTCAAGCTGAAGTTCAATAACACACACATCTGGAAATCCTTCTGGGGATCTACTGCACCAGCCAGCCATCGATTGCTTCCCAAATCATTTGAATTACTTTGGACAGGCCAGAAACAAAGGCGTATGCAAATGGTCTCCACATTTGTTGTGTGCTGGGAATTTTGTGTGTGTTTAAAGAGGCATGGACCATCTACCCTATTTCAGGAGTGTAGTCTAGACTTTTAAAAAATGCCAAGAGAAGCTAGTGAAATGATTGTTTAATTGAGACATTGAAATGCAGCAGGTGTGTCATAGGGCACAACTCATGTGAGAGGCATGTTCCTAACATGGCACTTTGCAAATGGCGGACGTAGGAACATTGCCCTGTGGCTTTGCAGGATTGATGTCCCTCAATAACCCCATCCCTGCTCTGGAGACCCCCACATCCTATACATAGTCACAGCAGGCACCCTTTTCATTTGCCTCAGGGCAGTTCCCTCACCTCTTTCTCTCACCTTCTAGCTCAAAACTTCTTGCTCTCCTTTGCAAGCCTGCCTCTCTTGCTGGTTCTGTCACGCCCCCTGGAAGACAGCCCGTCAGTGTACCTCCTCTCAGAAGCAGCCTCTTTTGATCCACCACTTCTGAGTGGGTCCCGCTTCAGAGGGCCCTACACTATTGGCATAACCTTATACCACTGCCCAGTGCTGTTCTTCCCAGAGCAGGGGATGTGGAATAGCATCCTATATACCAACGCATGAGACCATTTCATGAGTCACTTGAAGAACTCACACCGAAAAGCCAGAGAGCTAGAGCAGCCTTCAGAACCTCTGCTATCAATGAGCTAAATATGGACAAAAAGGAACAACACAAAATTTCATTGAGCTACGATTCCTGTGTACTCAGAAGTGGGCGTGAACACTTTCTACAATGGCATTTATATAAAAGTATAATGGAGGCCAAAATCAAAATATCTCTCAAAGCTGGGTGTCTTTCAATTTTAAAACAATTTTAGGGGCTTCTGGGCGGCTCCGTCAGGCAAGCATCTGACTCTTGATTTCAGCTCAGGTCATGACCACACAGTTCATGAATTCAAGCCCTGTATCAGGAACTGTGCTGACAGTTTGGAGCTTCCTTGATATTCTCTCTCTCTCTCTCTCTCTCTCTCTCTCTCTCTCTCTCTTTGCCCCTCCCCTGCTTGCTCACTCTCACTCTCTCTCTCTCTCTCTCTCTCAAATAATAAATAAACTTTAAAAAAACATATTCAACTATTTTAAATCACTGCAAACCTTCATACTGCTCAGTGTGTCCTATGTGGTTAGTGAAAAGTAACTTACATGGGCCAAAGTAACTAGAAAAAGATGATTGTTTGTATTTAGATGGTGACAAGGCCACTATCAGGGACTGGCATGCTCTCAGAATAGCTGTCAGCAATAGATGCGGCACGAAACAACGGGCTACAGAATTGCCCAGATTTGCAAGCTGTTGACTACGTGACCACATAGGAATCCTTTAACCTCTTTGACATGTGCACATCACATAACCCCATTCCACAAATAAGGATGCCAATGTCTGCAGAGGGTTATTTTCAGAGACTCAGGCTACACAGCTGTGGGAAGGACTACTCATATTGTAGTCCAGTGAACGCCAGCACAGAGCAGTGGTGAATGCAGGACTCCATAGCAGCAAGGGGGTGGCCTTTGGGGTAGAGTAAAGGGCTTTATGAGTTTTTAAATGTTACATAAATGATAATGATGACATTACACAAACCAATGATCCTCTAGGCAACACCAAATAATAGTTAACACTAAACACTCTAGTCCACATGAAAATAAAACACAAATAAAAGTACCACTGTTCTCAACATCCTAATGATGAAGAGGAATCACACAGCTAAACCGTTGGAGGAGCAAGGTAGAAAACCCAAACAGAGTGACATAAAAGGATGACAGCATTCTTCACCACTAAGTTATACCTGCCTCTGTCACGCCGGTTTCAACGATGGCATGGCATTCTGCCGCTTTCTTTCTTGTAAAGGAACGCAGGCTATCTAAAACCTGGAACATGCCTCTATAAAGATGATTTTATGATTGTCAGGGCATCCGAGGTGCCACCATTAACAAGACGCATCTCATAAAGAGAACATAGTATTACATGAACATATATGAACATAGCGCATTATCATGGGCTTGGTTGATGTTTCATGTCAAGCTGGTAACAGACTAATTGACACGTGGTGAAAGGGAAGGGAATCTGAAAAATACTGTCTTCCTTGGGTATAACTCATCTTAATCTGTTCCAGATTTATCAGTATTTCTGCTATTCAACAGAGCAGTGTTTTGCATATAATAGGTACTGGATAAAGATCACTTGAATAAAAAAAAAAAAGATCTAGGTGGTAATAGCTATGTGGGAAGGAATAATTATTCTGTCATGAAGTAAAAGAGACTATTTAAGAAAGGCTTCTGGGTGTATTAAAAATGTTTTTGACATCTAACAGATGTGTATATCCATTTCACTTACTAGTATATTTTCTATTAAACTTAGAAATAATTATCTGTCAGAGGAAAAGAATTGCTCATAATTCATGTATGTGAAAATGAACTGAAAGAGGAAAACATCTAGTCTCTAAAAGTATGTACTCAATTGTAGTAATGGGTACTAGAAATGCATTTGTTTATTTTACCCAGTTTAATACAGTATATTCAATAACAGTAATACTTACCTTGATATTTTAATCAACAAATACTCCAAATCTAACTTTGAAGTCAAGAATAGAGAAGCAATGATAGAAGTTATGTTATGCCTGTATGTGTTACACGTGGAAAGTACATTGTGTTTCCATGAGTACTTCTGAACTTTCAATCACATTCCCTGCTTACCCTTCCCGAGTTATCAAATATTTAATGGGTGCTATACATGTGTTAGACACTAGGATAAAATACAGACTAATGCCCTGCTCTCCCAGAACCTGCATTCTACTGAAGGGCTGTGACCTCTGCATGACAGAGGGTGCATGTACTCCTCAAGTCCAAGGGTTTGAACCGAATCCTTGCTATGATTCCTTTGCAAATATGTCATTCTGTGTCCAGATGCATTTTAATATTTCTTATCAGTGGTTTCTAAATATGGCCAATGAAACAAAATAAATATTGACACCTGGTCTTATAAGATTTGTTTGCTATGAAAAATTCATTATTTGAAAATAATTCCCTTCTCCGGAATGCCAGATCAATGTGGTAGTAATGTGCAAGAGACAGCTTTTATATATGAGACTGCATTTATCATCTTCATATAGGATAAAACTAACCACAGATTTAAAAAAAAATATTTTAAATTATCCTCACTTCATGTGGAGGCCTCTTTCTATTCATTTGGCCAGACTGCCCACTTTCTCAGTTCACCAACTTAGTAGGAAAGGTAAATTTCAAAGGATTCTCATTTCCCCTCATTATTGATGACTTTCCATGAGATTATCTCTTAGATGGCATAACAGAACGCACAGACACCTCACCCTCATGCTTAAAAGTCTTATAAAATAGCAAAAAGGAAATTGTCTGATGAAACATATAACCCCTAGGCCCCACATTAGGATGCAGTCAGTGTATTTTATAGTAAGGTTTTGGAGTAGATTCAGCAAATTTTACCACAATATCAGAAACTGCTGTCAATGGTCCTTGCTGCCTACATGGTTGCAAGGCTGTTCTGGAAAAATTAAATACGATGTAGATTATGTTTATTAACCAACTTCTGCCAATAAAGTACATTAACTTAGTCTAGCATTCTTTATCGGAGAGTGGTACATGAGTTACCTGTGAGATCACCATTAATAATGGTGCTGCTTAATCATAGGTTTATTATTTCCCTGAGAAAATCCTCATTTCTCAATGGTTGAATATCGCCAGAGCTCATTGCTTCCCATGCCTAACTCCAAGACAGTCCTTGAGATCTGTAAGTCTTGACTGGTGTTAAAAGTCCAAGTTCTGTAAACCGCCTGGGATAAAATAGTAGCTCAGACACTTACTAAATACGTGACCTTGAGCAAGATGATCATTTCTCTGTGCCTCAGTTTCCTGATGTAGAAAAACAGAACAAAAACAATATCAATGTTACACGGCCATTGTGAAGATTACATGAGATCATGCATGGACCATATCTTGCCATGGTGCGTGCCTAACGGGTATCGGCTACAATTACTGCCAGTGCCTTTGTGGTGGTCTTTTCTTTCCTCTTTGTTGTGTATCACCATAGCAACATGCGAAACAACTAGACTCAAAAGTTGTTTGGTGGTATTCATAGGCATGCTGCAAATGTGTGAATTTAAGTAACAAGGATCTAAATGTCTGGGCATTTGTCTTTGCACAGATAATTATGATTTGTTTTTCAGAATCAAGGTATCAGATGATTCCTTTGTATTAAAAATTTGAAAAATTAGAAAATGTGTTTAGCAATAGGAGATAATAAGAAAACACTTCCTTTGCTTTTGCAACATTTGGTTCTTTATAGTGTTATTCAGATCCTTTCAATCGTATTGCAATCAAGCAATGATGCTTTCCATTGAAAGAGCAGTGGGGCAAGTGTATGCATGTGTGCGTATGTACATTTGGTCGTTTGGTCGCTTCATATGCTATACTTACCTGAACACAAACTTTGCCCATAGTAATCAAAGAAGGATTATATTTCATGGTGGAGAGAATATACATGGAGACACTTAAGGTCTGTGTCTAGGGGCACCTGGGTGGCTCAGTCGGCTGAGCGTCCGGCTTTGGCTCAGGACATGATCTCACGGTTTGTGGGTTTGAGCCCTGCGTCAGGCTCTGTGTTGACAGTCAGAGCCTGGAGCCTGCTTCAGATTCTGTGTCTCCCTCTCTCTCTCTCTGAGTCTCCCTTGCTCCTACTGTCTCTCAAAGAAAAATAAAGTCTGTGTCTGAAAATGATGAAAGGTGAAGAGTTCATCCAACAGACACATTTGATTCCCTGAGTTCTTATTGACCCCAAGTAGAGATGAAATCTGCTGTGAAGACTTTGTTTCAAACAAGCTCTGAAATGAAGTGATTCATTTTATAAGTAAGGTGCGAATTTAAAATACTACTGTAATAATTGTTTATTTCTGTGCTATTCAGTGATACGAATCAGACGGAACTTACTTAACGCTACAGCAGTAGTTGTAAGAATTGTTCTTCTACAAGTTCTGCTGTGAATTCTGTAATTGTGTCATCATGCTACTGCAAACCAATTGGACAATACTGCCACAAAATGACATAAAAATGAGGAAGGAAGAGACAATTCATGATCATCCTAACTATCCTAGGAAGAAAATCAAAACTTTTCAGTGAACTACTATTGTTATTAACTGACGAGAGGACAGGTGTATAAAATTGATAGGCAAGTTCTATTCACAAAACTAAGATATTCAGCTGTTAAAATTTTCTGTATTTAACTTTTGTAGTTCATAGAACTCTAAAAAGCATAAAATAATATGAAATGTTGAATTTTCATTCATATATATGTATATGTGTGTATACATATATATTTTGGGGGGCAGGGGGAGAGCACAAGCAGGGGAGAGGGAGAGAGGCGGGGACAGAAGATCCAAAGTAGGGTCTGCAGCTGACAAGTTGACAGCAATGACCCAAAGTGGGGCTCAAACTCATGAATTGCGAAATCATGACCTGAGCTGAAGTTGGAGGCTCAACCGACTGGGCTACCTAGATGCCCTGCCATAGTGTTGACATTTTCAGGAAAA